>NW_024609174.1:0-117250 GCF_018296145.1 Oncorhynchus tshawytscha
TTCTGAAGCTTAACAACGGTGATATCGGTTCTCATTATCCAATTGTATTGCAACAATCTCTGGCGGGTGTTTGTTGTCTGTATTTCAAATCAAATGTATTTATATAGCCCTTCGTACATCAGCTGATATCTCAAAGTGCTGTACAGAAACCCAGCCTAAAACCCCAAACAGCAAGCAATGCAGGTGTAGAAGCACGTGTAGGTGTATTTGAGCTCTACAGCATATCATACCCCAATACACTGTACATTTCCAAACCTAAAAGTTTTTATTATTATTTATTTATATATTTCACCTTTATTTAACCAGGTAGGCCAGTTGTGAACAAGTTCTCATTTACAACTGCAACCTGGCCAAGATAAAGTTAAGCAGTGTGACACAAACAACACAGACTTACACATGGGATAAACAAACGTTCAGTCAATAACACAATAGAAAAATCTACATACAGTGTGTGAAAATGTAGTAAGATTAGGGAGGTAAGGCAATAAATAGGCCTTAGTGGTGAAATATTTACAATTTAGCATTAACACTGGAGTGATAGATGTGCAGAAGATGAATGTGCAAGTAGAGATACTGGGGTGCAAAGGAGAAAAAATAATAATAACAATGTTGGGTGGGCTATTTACAGATGGGCTGTGTTCAGGTGCAATGATCGGTAAGCTGCTCTGATAGCTGATGCTTCAAGTTAGTCTCCAGATGCAGTGATTTTTGCAATTCGTTCCAGTCTTTGGCAGCAGAGACCTGGAAGGAAAGGCAGAGAAAGGAGGAGTTGGCTTTGGGGATGACCAGTGAAGTACGCCTTCTGGAGAGTGTGGTGCTGTGGTGACCAGTGAGCTGAGTTAAGGCGGGGCTTTCCCTAGCAACGACTGATAAATTACCTGGAGCCAGTGGGTTTGGCAACTAATATGTAGTGAGGGCCAGCCAACGAGAGCATACAGGTCACAGTGTTGGGTAGTATATGGGGCTTTGGTGACAAAACAGATGGCACTGTGATAGACTACATCCAATTTGCTGAGGCTATTTTGTAAATTACATCGCCGAAGTCAAGGATCGGTAGGATAGTCAGTTTTATGAGGGTATGTTTGGCAGCATGAGTGAAGGATCCATTGTTGCGAAATAGGAAGCCGATTCTAGATTTAATTTGGGATTGGAGATGCTTAATGTGAGTCTGGAAGGAGAATGTACAGTCTAATCAGACACCTAGGTATTTATAGTTGTCCACATATTCTAAGTCAGAACCGTCCAGAGTAGTGATGCGAGACGGGCAGGAGGATGCGGGCAGTGATCGGTTGAAGAGCATGCATTTAGTTTTACTTGCATTTCAGAGCAGTTGGAGGCCACGGAAGGAGTGTTGTATGGCATTGAAGCTCATCTGGAGGTTAGTTAACACAGTGTCCAAAGAAGGGCCAAAAGTATACAGAATGGTGTCTACGTAGAGGTGGATCAGAGAATCACCAGCAGCAAGAGCGACATCATTGATGTATACAGAGAAGAGAGTCAGCCCGAGTATTGAACCCTGTGGCACCCCCATAGGGACTGCCAGAGGTCTGGACAACAGGCCCTCCGATTTGACACACTGAACTCTGAGAAGTAGTTGGTGAACCAGGCGAGGCAGTTGTTTGAGAAAGCAAGGCTGTTGAGTCTGCCGATAAGAATGCGGTGATTGACAGAGTCGAAAGCCTTGGCCAGGTCGATGAAGACGGCTGCACAGTACTGTTTTTTTTAATCGATGGTGGTTATGATATCGTTTAGGACCTTGAGCGTGGCTGAGGTGCACCCGTGACCAGCTCGGAAACCGGATTGCATAGTGGAGAAGGTACGGTGGGATTCGAAATGGCCTGTGATTTTTTTTTTGTTAACTTGACTTTCGAAGACGTTAGAAAGGCACGGTAGGCCTACACGAAACACAGCCCTTATTTGAAGTGTTTCTAAAATCCTCTGAGAAAAATGAATGGTGAAAAAATGATTGGAACCATTTCCTTGTTTGACTGCTAGGTTTTATGGGTATTATGATTTATACTCTATTGGTATGCAGCTACCGGACGCTAGAGGGGTGTGGAGTTACGTGGGGCAGCAGGTAGCCTAGTGGTTAACGCGTTGGGCCAGTAACCAAAAGTTTGCTGGATCAAATCCCTGAGTTGACAAGGTAAACATCTGATATTCTGCCCCTGAACAAGGCAGTTAACCCTCTGATTCCTGGTAGCTCATCATTATCAATAAGATTTGGTTCTTAACTGACTTTCTAGCTAAATAAAACCCTTTTTTTTTAATGGCGAACCAAAAAAAAGAGGAATGGGGGATTGCAGAAGCCTTCTGGAAGATTTGATGGAGAAGATGGTGGACCGGAAAATAAGGAGAGTAGTGGAATATGTTTTGAGTGAATATGGAATGGAGGATCACACAGAGCCTTCAGAAGAGCTACAGGAGGAAAGTGAACGTGACAAGAGGATGAATGAACTGCGATGGACAGTGCTATGATGACCCCTGAGAAGGAGCTGAGTGTAGAGGGAAGTTGAGTTGGTGAAGGTAACTCTGAGTGGACTCATAATGATTTCTCCGATATCCAGAGGGAGCGGGTGCTCCGGATTTCGCGATTGGGGACAAGAATTTTGACTCGAATTGCTCTCTGGAACAGGGCGGCAATTGAAAAGAGTGATAATGGGATTAGGTTTAAGTGTTGAGGAGGAGCAGTTGAAATGGAAGATTCCAGGTGTCTGTGATGCCAGTCTTTTGGTGAGTAGTAGATCCAGTGTAGAGCTTTGGGAAACAAGAGAATAATTTGTCATCTGGACTTTTGCAAATGTGTATTAATTATGTATCAATGAATTGAATGTATGTAGGCTGTGGAATCCCTCACACCAGTACAGTAGGTGGAGGTGTATGCAGCTAAAAGTTGGATGCGATCCTCCAACCAAATCCCAAAGAAGGACACAAATGCACATCACTTGACCCGTATGGAGAATGTAAAAAAGGAGAAAGGTTTCTCTGTCATTGATGATTGATGAAGAGTATCTACCACCCTATGTAAAGCTGGGATATATATGATACCCCATAAGAGAGTTGGTGTAAAACCTGATGCACGTAAGAAATGTTAAGGGTTTGGCCACATGTCAAATGTTTGCAGACAGACATTTTTTATTGAAGAGTTTGTGAATGTAAAATGTTGCATCTGTGATGGGGATCATATTACCGAATTCCCAGAGTGCCCTGTTAGGGTGAATGAGGTTGATGTGTCAAGGATCAGGACTGTACAGCAAATCTTCTATGTGGAGCAGGTGAAGAGAGTTATAAGGGCAAGAGGCCACAGTTCTATAGAAGATATGGTGGTGGATGCACCTCAACCATTTGTAAATGTTGTACGTCAATCAAGTGATCTGGATACACTTATTGTGAAGGTGGATGTTCTTAGTATTTATAACCACAGTTATTCATTGTACTGCACAAGAAGTCCAAGAAGCTGGACATCATTATATCTGCAGCTGAGAAGGTTTTGGGCCTCCAAGACTACAAGGACTAATGTCACCAGATAATGTTCTGCTCTTACAGGATCCTTCTCAACCTGTGTAGGGACCTGATTAGAACAGAAAAGCTGGCTGATTTCGTTTAATTTATATTTCCTTATTATAGTTTGTATGATAAATAAAACTATGCACAGAACAAACGTATTAATGCAACATGTAAAGTGTTGGTCCCATATTTCATGATGTGAAATAAAAGATTCCAGAAATGTTCCATTTACATCCCTGTTAGTGAGCATTTCTCCTTTGCTAAGATAATCCATCCACCTGACAGGTGAGGCATATCAAGAAGCTGATTCAATAGCATTATTACACAGGTGCACCTTGTGCGGGGGACAAGCGTGGCTGAGTAGGTACCTTGGCAGCAGCCAATGGGGATCCCTGATGTCAACAGAGTGCCCCGTGGTGGGGTTATGGTATGGGCAGGCATAAGCTACAGACAACGAACACAACAGCATTTTATCAATGGCAATTTGAATGCTCAGAGATACCATAACACAATCCTGAGGCACATTGTCCTGCCATTCATCCGCCGCCATAACCTCATGTTTCAGCGTGACAATGTGCAGCCCCATGTCGCAAGGATCTGTACACAATTGAAAATACTGAAAATGTCCCAATTCCGTGGCCTGCATACTCACCAGACATGTCTCCCTTTGAGCATGTTTGGGATGATCCGGATCGACGTGTACGACAGCTTGTTCCAGTTCCCTCCAGTAACCAGGAATTTTGCACAGCCATTGAAGAGCAATGGGTCAACATTCCACAGGCCACAATCAACAGCCTGAATAACTCTATGTAAAGGAGACGTGTCCCAGAGGAGGCAGCAGCAGCTACCCACTTCTCCAGTGTTTAATGTGTAAATTGGGAGGTGCTGGAACCAGAAGTGAGCCTAAGAGGGGGGTTGACCTGGGGGGCTCTGAGGTACCAGAACACATAAAAAACAAAAACAAATGACAGACTACTTTGACACTGAGAATCTGAGATCAAAATAAACAACCGTGTCTCTAATCCATCAATAGCCTAGGCCAGGTGTGAGCAGAAACACATTGTACAATATGAGGAGGAAGTTATAGTCCTAAACAAGCTTTCCAGTTTCACTGACTCACCCAATGATGTGCAGCTCACTCACCGGGCAAAAGCTCATCTCTCTTGCTTTACTTTGTAAAACAATGCTGTTCTCTCAATAGACCTATTTGAAAAGGGCTTTTTGTATTAGAAATATTCTGAAAGTATATTTCACAATATATTTTGGATGCTGTTCATGGACAGATTAGTATTTTCTTTTCAGCAGGATCCATTTACAACCTGTGTTTTCACATTACGTTTTTTAGGGGTCATGACAATTACAGGGGCAATCCAAATGTATTTACTCTGATTGCTTTCATTAGGATTTTTACATTGCAAACTTGAGTTTTCATGCCACGAGGTAGGATACCTGATCCTGGCAAATGGGTCCAGGAAACAAAACGGAGAGGTGCTGGAGGATCCGGCAACAAATTAAGCACCACCCTTCTCATATAATGGGGTAGGGCATCCCAAGAATCCCTGAATGCATGGATGGTTTGCACCAAAGATTCTTTATAACTAAACCTAGATAGACCACAACCAGTAATTTCCGATGTGAACAGATGAGTCATAGCGGGCAGAGCCAAGCACGAGCTAGCGAGATCTTATTGGCGCATTCTAGAACACATCTGCATATTTCTGTTAGGCAATGCCTCCTCTGTGAAGTGCTCATGTGCAATTACTCAATTCACCTTTACATTCCTTCTGAACAATGCAATAAAAAAAGTATACTTTTGCAAAGGGTAAAGTCTACAAAACTTAGTCCACTCTGTTCATAACAGATTTTGAACAGAACTGTATTAAGATCAGATGTTTCATTGATTAAAACATTTGCAGAAAATCGGCCAAAATCCATCTAGTTCCATCTTCTCCCACTGCCGGCCAGTGGGCTTCCTCTCACTACCATATTTGCTAGTGAATGGAAACGCTAAGCGGATTCTTCACATTTATACATCTGGTGAAATATCTGTCTCATTGTTCTAACTGTGGCTGCACTGTGGTAGTGGGGAAACGGGAAGTTCCGGGCAGGTACACACCATTCTTCAGTATAAAGAAAGCGGCAGAACTCTAATGTTAAGAAGATAACATTTGTGTCCTTTTCTATGTATTACTACAGGTATGTAATAGCAGGTTTAAACTTCCTGATATTAGAAGAACATGCGAGGTAACAAATCCTTTCAGGTATTAACACGTTTGGTAAAGGGTTGATGTGTTATTTTTGTGTCAAACCAAGTGAAGAACGTGATAACTATTTTACAAGCCACATAGCTAGAGATTTTGTGTTTGTCTGAGTGGATGTACGTATAATTTTCTCAAAGTAATTTAATAAATAATCAATTTATTTGAGATTTCTGAGCTCGTTTTGTATGTTATTGGTTTTATCTCAAATTCACGAGCTGGGAAAACTCTCACTCTGCCCACTCTGCCCTCTCACTCTGCCCACTCGCCCACTCTGTCTGTGTCAAAAATACATTTTTATTTGGTAATTTTCAGACACATTCCATTTCTATCTTTGTCTATAAATTGTTAATATGATGTGAACGGGAAATACAATTGGTTTTTGATTTGAAATAATACAGTGAAGTGAAGGTTATTCAGGAAAATAGTGCTGCCTTAAACATACTGCAATCTTGTACTAAATGTTTTTTGAGTCATTTATTAATTTGTGTAAATCCAAGAAATCTACTATGGGTTAAGTTTAGTGACATTGTGTAGCGTGTACTTTGTCTAATTTTGAATGAATTCATGTTTTGTTGTCAATGCTTACCTACCTGATCTATTGAAATGAGATGGACAGGAGCTCACTGGAGCTGAGTACCGGCACCTCAATGTTCTACTGCTTGAGCTCATGTTCCTCTTATAGAATATTACCTCAACAGTATTGTGGAGCTCCTGAACCTAAATATAAACAGTACCGACACCTATTTCAGTCCAAGTCAAGCACTGAATTAGATAATTGACCACAAAAATGTTTTAATATTTTAATAGAGTATAAAGAAAGTTCCAGAACTGTCAAGACAACTTTTTGTGTCTGTTTCTCATTGTTACTACAGGACGACTAGAATTAAGTCTGAGGCCGGTAACATCAACAGTGACGACAAACCCAGCCTGCCTCTCTCCTTCCACACTGAGTCCAAACCTACAGTCACTGGGTCCTGATTGTGACAGTGGGGCCCAGTTTGCACTGCAGGATCCAGAGATGGCATCAGTGAAGCTGGAAGACTGCAGTCAAACACTGGAGCTGAATGTCAACATTAAAGATGAAGAAGAGGAGGAGAAGATTGGGACATCTGTTTCTCATGGTAAGAGCAGGTTCTAAGTGTGTGTTGTTTATTCCAACTTCCCACTGTGTATGAAAAGTTGCGGTAGAACTGTTTCATGATGAACTGTTTCAATGAAAAGGTAGATGTTATTTCATGCGACTGAGACGTGCATGGTTTGACACTAGTAAAGGGAGTGTTTTATTCACTGGGTTATCTGGAGTGATCAGAGAGTAGACTAAAGAAGGGAAGATGACAAACTGCCAGTGTTTTAAAGTTCTATGAAATTAGTATTTTTTTCACCTTTTATTTAACTAGGCAAGTCAGTTAAGAACAATTGATTATTTACATTGTCAGCCTACCCCCGGCCAAACCCAGACGACGCTGGGCCAATTGATCGCTAACCCTAAGGGACTCCCAATCATGGTCGGATGTAATACAGCCTGGTTACTAACCCTTGTGATAGTGAGTGGATGATATTGCTCATAATTTTCATGACTTTCACCCACTTTTAAAACAGTTTATTCCCTTTTGTATTGAACAGCCTACTGATATGAATACATATGTTACCCGGTACAGCCAGAAGAGGACTGGCCACCCATTTTATTAAAATATCCACCTTCTTCATTGGTTTCTCTCTACGTTTCTTCCTAGTTTCCTGCTTGCTGGGGAGTTTTTCGTGGCCACTTTGCTTCTACATCTGCATTGCTTGCTCTTTGGGGATTGAGGCTGGGTTTCTGTAAAGCAATTTGTGACAACTTCTGATGTAATAAGGGCTACATAAAATAGATGTGTATATCACACCAACTGACTGGTTCTTCTGATGTTGTTCACACAGGAGACCGTGTTGAGACATTCTCTACATCCAGAGAGCAACAGCAGGAAGATCACAGAGTGAAGAGGTCTCACCACTGCCCACATTGTGAGGAGATTTTCCCATTTCTGTCAAAGCTTAAAATACACCTAAAAATACACACAGGAGTGAATCGGTATTCCAATACTGATGGTGGGAAGAATTTCACATCATTAAAGGCTCTGACAGTTCATCAGAGAGTGCATACAGGAGAGAAGCCTCACTCCTGCTCTGACTGTGTAAAATGCTTCACAACATCAACTGAGCTAAAAGTTCATCACCGAACACACACAGGAGAGAAGCCTTACTCCTGCTCTGATTGTGGAAAGAGTTTCTCTCAACTGGGCACCTTAAAACAACATGAACGTATACACACAGGAGAGAAGCCTTACTCCTGCTCTGACTGTGGGAAGAGGTTCTCTGTACTGGACCACTTAAAAACACATGAACGTATACATACGGGCGAGAAGCCTTACTCCTGCTCTGACTGTGTAAAATGCTTCACAACATCAACTGAGCTAAATGTTCATCAGAGAACACACACGGGAGAGAAGCCTTACTCCTGCTCTGATTGTGTAAAATGCTTCACAACATCAACTAGGCTAAAAGTTCATCAGAGAACACACACAGGAGAGAAACCTTACTTCTGCTCTGACTGTGGGGTGAGTTTCTCTCTACTGGGCCACTTAAAACGACATGCACGGATACACACAGGAGAGAAGCCTTACACCTGCTCTGACTGTGGAAAGAGTTTCTCTCTACTGTGCCACTTAAAACGACATGCACGGATACACACAGGAGAGAAGCCTTACTCCTGCTCTGATTGTGTAAAATGCTTCACAACATCAACTGGGTTAATAGTTCATCAGAGAACACACAAAAGTTAAGCTTTACTCTTCCTTTGACTATGGGAAGAGTCTCTGAACTGAACCAGTTAAAATAACATGAACATATACACAGGAGAGAAGCCTTACTCCTGCTCTGACTGTGGAAAGCGTTTCTCTCGAGTGGGCCAGTTAAAAAGACACCATGGTAAAAATAAAGGAAATAGGCCCCTGATCTGACTAGAAATTGTTTTAAAACAACAGCTGAGCTAAAAAGTCACCAGAGAACACACATAGGAGAGAAGCCGTACTTTTGCTCTCATTGTGGCAAGCGTTTCTCCCGATTGGGTAATGTAAAAACACATCAACGGATACACACTTGAGAGAAGCCTGATCACTGCACTGACTGTGAGAAGAGATTCTACAGACTGGGCCATTTAAAACGACACTAATGTATACATAGAGAGAAGACTCATCAGTTCTCTCAGACCAGCTAAGATTTGTCACTCCACTTAATTCTCATCTCATTAAGTAATTGGCAACGTTGAATTGGATCAAATGAAGAAAGCGTAGAACACTATTGTAATCCTATTGTTTCTCACTGTGAGAGAACTGTGCAGAGGAAATGGAGTGTTGTAGAATGTTAGCCTCTCTTTACTTTACTGGTCAGTGTGCACCTGGTCAGTTTTGGTGAGTTTTGTTAGCTTCTACTGCAAAGATATTGAGCTGACCTTGGATTTGCCCTTAAGGTTGAATATCCTCTGTGAGGTGTCTCACAATGGATTCTGATGGTTGACTGGGTGGTACTGCTTCCCTCTGCAGGTTTTTGTGGGAAAGAGCTGGTAGACACAACATGTACAGAGTGTACAAAACATTAAGGACACCTGCTCTTTCCATGACATAGACTGACCAGCTGAACGCTATGATCCTTAACTATTTAGTTTTTGTGTATTTATTATGGATCCTCATTAGCTTTCAGCAAAAATCAACAAACTACTATTGCAGTGGGCTAAGGAATGAAAACACTGGACACTAGAAAATTGGAAACATACTGCCTGGTCTGATGAATCCCTGTTCCTGCTGTTTCATGCTGATGGGAGGACTGAGGTATGGAGGAAACCACGAGGACATACATCCAGTGGTGGAAAAAGTACCTAAATAGAAAATGACTCAATTAAAAGTGAAAGTCACCCAGTAAAATACTACTGGAGTAAAAGTCTAGAAGTATTTGATTGTAAATATACTTAAGCATCAAAAGTAAAAGTATGAATAATTTCAAATTCCTTAAAATTAAGCAAACCAGACTGTACAACTGTGTTGTTTTTTATATATTACGGACAGCCAGGGGCAGACTCCAACACTCAGACATCATTTACAAATTAAGCATTTGTGTTTAGTGAGTCTGCCAGATCAGAGGCTGTAGGGATGACCAGGGATGTTATCTTGATAAGTGTGTGAATTATACTTTTTTCTGTCCTGCTAATCATAAAAAATGTAATGAGTACTTTTGGGTGTCAGGGACAATGTATGGAGGAAAAAGTGCTTTATTTTATACTGGAATTTGGTGACATAAAAGTTGTCAACAATATGAATAATTAAAGTACAGATACAACTAAAGTAGGTCTTTTAAATAATTTATTCTTAAGTACTTTACACCACTGCCTGCATCCATGCCGTGTGTCAGCAATGCAGGCTGGTGGTGTGATGGTTGGGGTGTGTTTTCAGGAAACACATTGGGCCACTTGATAAAAGATGAGTAATGTTTGAATGCCACAGGATGTCTAAACATCATTACCAATCAGGTGCATCCCTTCATTACAGCAGTTTATCCATCTGCAAATGGATTTATTCAGCAGGATTATGCCACAAGGCTTGTCCAGGATTGGTTCCAAGAACATGACAGTGAATTCAGTTTACTGCAGTGGCCTATATATTTTCCATTGTACTAGACCTAGGAGCATAGAAGATAATAATAGCCTGGAAGTAAAGCTGCACTGGGAGACACATTTGAAATGGAATACATTGAAAACATTCAGCAGGGTGGAAGCAATCACAGTAAAACCTGATTTAAATGTATTGTTGGAAGGGCTGTGGTCACCATTCATGTAATACATTAAATATATACATCAGACGGTATTGGGGAGCTATTTCATAGGGTTTTCATGGGTACATTATTTACCCATTTCAATCTTTTACCAACCAACCCTATGCTTGGTGTGACTGTTATGGCCAGAACAGACCATCTGATATGCCCTTAAATTATGTAATATTCAACTTTGAATTAAAATGTAAGAGGACCAGTGCTTCTACAGTGAATCACATCTGTGCTGTTTGAGAGAGATGTTGTTAGACTACATTGTATCGTTGTTTCCTCTTCTGGGTGCACTGGTGGGGAACAATATAATTTCAATTCACAGAGACAATGAATATTTCAAATTTAGCACTATATCCACACGTTTGAATTATCCTATTAACAAATAGCCTATAGCTTCCCAATGCATAGTCCTAGACAGTGTAGGCTACACTACACATTTAACACGTGGTTAGTGGGCTAATCAATTCAATGACCATAACATAATGTTGGATCTGATTACAGTGGTAAAATCACCAATGTCTATATTAATACGTAGGGATGCGTGATATATCTTGAACATGTCGGAATCGCCGATATTAGCTAAAAATGCTACGGCCGATGTCTAGTTTAACGCCAGATGTGCAAAACCGATGTCAAAGTTGACCTACATACCTATATAACAAAGGTACATGACGTAATGACGCCACGTAAAATGTTGCGCTATACGTGCAATACAGCATTCCTAAACTAGCCCACAATGTCTGCCAGTCAACAAGTAAACACTTCAGCAGGACAACTCAAAGGTGAAATCCATTAAATCCAAGATATTGGAATTCATTGCCCTTGACAATCAACCGTTATCTGCGGTGGGTGATGTTGGCTTTCGCCGACTGGTCAAGCACCGGTTAATAACACAACCAAGTGCGCTATTTTTCCGATGTTGACCTACCGGAGTTACACAGTAATGGCGTCACTGCTATTAGCTTCACGACATACATACTATGGAACGACGTTTGAGTCTCTGCTTGTCAAAAATGACACAGTAGCACTGTCAAAGCTGTACAAATATGTCAGCAAACACCGACCACGAACGATGTGTTTACAATACCGCGTGGGTAATAAAGCATTATTCGTTCGACCGCAACTTTTGGGGTAGCTAGCTTTAATTTGGTAGCCTAACTAGCACCAATACAATCAGTCTGAACACAATGACCAGTAGAAACTGCAGTCATTTTCATTATCCTTAGCAATGATTTCGGAATCCTTGTAAGTATTAGCTAGGTTGCCACTTGTTCGCTTATTGAAATTGAACGTTATAAGCAGCCAGCTAGCTTCTTTAAACTAGTGAGCTTGACTGGACCGGGTTATGTGTTGTGAAGCTAGCCGTAATAAGGATTAAGCACAATAGTGGAATTTGCGGGTTGCCTTCAAAATAAAAGTATGTAATTGAAAGTGATGTAAGTGAATACAAATAGTATAATTATTCCATACTTTTATTTTGAAGGCTAACTGAAAAGTCCACTATTGTTGCTAATCCTTATTGTGGCTAGCTTCACATAGATGGGTCCGACAACCATTAATCAAATAAGAACTGTCTTATAAATTAGGGTTATTTTAGATAATGACACCTTGCTAAATAGTTAGCTAGCTAACTATAGCTGCTGTGTCTTTTTTGGCACGCAAAGACCCAAACGGCGTTCCATAGAAGTCCTGGTTGAGAATGAAGTGACTGAACAAATGAACGAAACAGCACAGCAAGTAAGTTAGATAAATGGGTTTTGATTATGTTTTAATGCTAATGGAGACATACTTAAATGCCAACAAAATAACTTTTTGGTAACACTTTTGTGGTGTGTGTAACCTTTATTTAACTAGGCAAGTCAGTTAAGAACAAATTATTATTTTACAATGACTGCCAGGACGACGCTGGGCCAATTGTGTGCTGCCCTATCGGACTCCCAATCACGGCCAGATGTGATGCAGCCTGGATTCGAACCAGGGACTGTAGTGACGCATCTTGCACTGAGATGCAGTGCCTTAGACCGCTGTGTCCATGTGTGGGTGTTAACTATTTAACTGTACTAGAATGCTTAAAACGCAGCTTTTTTTTACATTGGTTTTCGCGGTATCAGTTTTTTTTGTCAAGGAAAATATCAGATATTGGTATGGGCAAAAATGTTATATCCGTGCATCACTATTAATAGGCCTACCTGTTCTATTAAATATATGGTTGATTTTAAATATTTTTGAAAATGAAACCTGTTGAAAGTGCTTTTTATCTATCTGAATATCTTCTTCACTCTATCTGGAAAGAAGATCTAATAGTGGCTGAGACCAAACTATTTAAGAATATAAATATTTTTATCGGTTTCTCCAAATACCTGAGGGGAAATGTCATTACCACCATGTCATAAAATGTGCTATTTTAGTTGAAAAGGAAATGACAGAAATTGTGCCTACGGTGTTTTATATAACATTTCACATTAAAAAACTTTTACTATTTGGAAGTTTTCTTAATTATATGTATTCATCATTGTCGTGTCTAAATGTCCATATATGCCTTGATGATACTCAGAAACATGTATTTACCACATCAAAATCTTAATATTTTACATTACTTTAGAAATTATCTTAGGAACAAGCATAAAAGGTTCACATATGGGAAAAATAATTTATATTAGTTGTAATTGAATACACTTTTGCCACAAAAATATGTACCGTGATGGTAATGACTTAGCGTTGTGGTAATGACTTAGTGTTGTGGTAATGACTTAGTGTTGTGGTAATGACTTAGCGTTGTGGCAATGACTTAGCGTTGTGGTAATGACTTAGCGTTGTGGTAATGACTTAGTGGTGTGGTAATGACTTGGCTTTGTGGTAATGACAGAGTGTGGTGGAAATCACATTTCATAGAAAACAACTGATGAAAAATACCATGAAACAGTTTAATGTCACAGTAGTACATGTTTAATTTGATTGAAGATATAGAACAGACCATTTGTTCCAATTCATCCCAAAGGTGTTCGATGGGGTAAAGGTCAGGGCAATGTGCGGGCCAGTCAAGTTCTTCCACACCGATCTCAACTAACCATTTCTGGAAACAGGAAAGGGCCTTCCACAAAACTGTTGCCACAAAGTTGGAAGAACAGAATCATCTATAATGCCATTGTATGCTGTAGCATTAAGATGTCCCTTCACTGGAACTAAGGGGCCTAGCTCAAACCATGAAAAACAGCCCCAGACCATTATTCATCCTCCACCAAAATGTACAGTTGGCACTCTGCATTGGGGCAGGTAGCGTTTGTCCCTCGGACTGTAGATGGTGAACCCGTGATTCATCACTCCAGAGAATGCATTTCCACTGCTCCACAGTCCAATAGTTAGCTTTACACCACTCCAGCCGACGATTGGCATTTGTGCATGAGGATGCCAAGAGTGTGCAAAGCTGTCATCAAGGCAAAGTGTGGCTACTTTGAAGAATGTAAAATAAATACATATATTTTAATGATTTTAACACTTTCTGGGTTACTACATGGTTCCATATGTGTTATTTCAGAGTGTTGATGTCTTAACTATTATTCTACAATGTAGAACATAGTACAAATAAAGTAAACCCCTTGAATGAGTAGGTGTGTCCAAACTTTTGACTGGTACTGTATGTGTATAAAACAATATACTTCAGCACACAATAACAAAAATAAACATATTTAATCAAAGCAATCACATTCAACTACATAGAGGTCATTAATCAATAATGTAAACTGCCTGAGTGGCACCAGCACATCTAGCTGCAGCGAACTCTGCAAATTGTTCCACAAATTATGGGCAAAAAAACAAAACGCAGATTTTCCCAAATATGTGGAGACTGAAGGGATCGCTAGTGTTATCCATTCCTGAGAACGGGTTTGGTAACTTATGATTCTTAACTTAATTAAGTTACATTTGAAGGGAGTTTCTGTAAAATTGCTTGGAAATAAATAAAAGAGAATGCAGCTCTCTTCTTACAGACAGAGAGAGTTTTCATACATTTTTACACAGACTACAATGATGAGTCCTAACATTGTCCTCTGTGATAAAACGTATTGCGGAATGGTAGACTTCGTGTCAACGCAAATGGTCCAGGTGGCCATTTGATGAATTGTTCAGCAAACTTATGGCTTGGGGGTAGAAGCTGTTAAGGAGCCTTTTGGACCTAGACTTGGCGCTAGGGTACCGCTTGCGGTGCGGTAGCAGTGAGCCAATTACAAATAGTACATAGTGCTGCCTAAAACAAACTGCAACCATGTACTATATGTTTAGTCATTTATGCATTTATGTGAATTTGGGAAACCTACTATAGGTTAAGTTCACTTACATTGTGTAGCCTAGTTATATATACAGTGTGAACGTTGTCTAATGTTAATGAATGTTTTGTTGTCAATGTTTAGCTACCTGATCTATTGAAATTAGATAATTGAACAATAAAAAATATGATATATTTTTAGAGAATAAAGGAAGTGACAGAACTGTCAAGACTAACTTTTGTGTCCGTTTCTCTTTATTACTACTTGCCGACTCAGATTAAGTCTGAGGCCTGTAGTGGAACATTGCATAATTAGTCATGCTATCCCGTGTTTTACTGCTTAAAGAATAGTCTCTTGTTATATGCTAGTGTTTTTTCTAATCTGATACAAACTTGTCTTTGTGTGACTTTGTCACAAGACTGGGCGTATAGCTATGATCCATTAGGTACGTCCGCAGCATCTGACATCCCGTGGGTTTACTGTCTACAGGAAGTCACATGTATGGGAACTTGCAGAAAGAAGCACATTATAGTGTTTGCTGTTGGGAATACAGTTAGACGGTGGAGACCTCGGGCTATCAACCTCGTTATCTTAAATCTGCACAGACAAGTAATTGCCTTTTACACACTATGTGCCACGTCTACTAAAATGATGTACTTCTCTATAAAACCGGAGACCCGTCACTGTTCGTTGGGCCTTAACTGCACAACTGTTGAAGTGCATAGTTGACTGCTCCAAATTAGCTAATCTTATAATAAAGTGTTGTTTGAAAGAATCTGCAGTCTCTCTTATAGAATTTCTCTGACAAGCCAGCAACATCGAGAGTGAGGATAAGCCCAGCCTGCCTCTCTCCTTCCACACCAAGTCCAAACCTACAGTTACTGGGTCCTGATTGTGACAGAGGAGCCCAGTTTGCACTGCAGGATCCAGAGATGGCATCAGTGAAGCTGGAAGACTGCAGTCAAACACTGGAGCTGAATGTCAACATTAAAGATGAAGAAGAGGAGGAGAAGATTGGGAAATCTGTTTCTAATGGTAAGAGCAGGTTCTATCTAACTAAGTTTGTATAATTCATTCCAACTTTCCACTGTACATAAAAAGTTACAGTATAACTGTTTCGTGATGAAATGTTTCAATGAGAAGGTAGATGTTGGTCACGTGTAGCCCAGTTGTGGGTTCGATTCCCACAGGGGACCAGTGCGGAAAAAAATATTAAAATGTATGCACTCACTACTGTTCTGCTAAATGACTCATGTCAATTTGCAATACGTTAGGAGATACAGAACATTGCTTTCTTAATGTAATCTGTCACATTATTATGTAGTTTACGGTAGTCTCCCAGTCACGTGGTGTTTGTTTACAAGCACACAAAGAGAAGAGACCGTAGCCTTGTGAGTCAGTTACTGTTGTGCAGCATATAAAATACCTGTAGTCAACTTGTGCACTAGGAAATAGATAAATCACATCGCGTTCATCATTTCGCCCGTTAGATATCTTTTATAATGAAGATGTTTCATTATGAAGCTTACGGGTACTAGTTTCCCAAAACAACGGTTTGAGTCAGTCACATGTGTTTGTTTACAATAAAGCACAATTACCAAAATGTGTGCTTCGTGAGATGAGTCTCCTGCAGCTCAATTTAAGTGCGGTGACCAACTTGTATGAAATTCACTACTAATGTTTGGAAGAGTACTGGCCACCCCTCTGAGTCTAGCTCCTCTCTAGGTTTCTTCCTAGCTTCCTGCCTTCTAGGGAGTTTTTTCCTAGCCACTGTGCTTCTACATCTGCACTGATTGTTCTTTGGGGTTTTAGTCTGGGTTCCTGTAAAGCACTTTGTGACAACTGCTGATGTTAAAATGTCTTATTTGGCATGTACAGAGTGTGCAAAACAGTAAGAACACTTTCCTAATACTGAGTTAGTTCACAGTTCTGAAACACATCAGTGTGCTGTTGAGGTGGCGCCTTTTCCTAGACAATGTTGCTATGTGTATAATAGCAAAGTTAACCAGCATATCGGTATTGAGAACAGAGTGGCGGAGGCAGCAGGATGAGGAGATGAGAAGACAGTCCTTGCCTTATTGTCTAATAGAAGTGAGAGAGGAAACCCCAACTTAAATTGCTATTATAATCATAACTATTAATTGTGCCTGGCTTTATAAATCTTCCATATATATCTGTAGAAATAAGACAGATCCTGCTTGTGTTGCCTGTTTGTTTAATAGCCTACTGATTCCGTGAGCACCAAGCCTCACGCAACATGTCGGAAAAACAATGTAACAAATTCTTCTATTTTTAATCTTTGCTATGCTTTAATAAATGCTTAATGTTTTCATTAAACCAGCCTCTCTGGTATTATTGATCATTAATGTAATGTTCTATACACTGTTCCAAATGGTCAGAATATTAATATTAAAACCCCTCCTTTTTCTGGATCTCCATCTTGTTATAATTATTATTATGATCATCATTATAATAATAGGTAATGCCATTATCATTAGTAGGCTTAGTATAGCAGCCTTGTATAACCATCATCCAGCTTGAGGCCTAAGAGCGCATTTGGTTTAGTCTTAACACCTTAACTTACTGAAGATGACATTTCAATACTTGTGTAGGCTGCTGTATCAATCAGTCATTCGTCCATGTCATCACACAGCATACCAGTCATTCATGATTTAAAATGCAATCAAGCATTTTAGTTTTTAAAGTAAAATTTAAGTGAGCCTTGAATAATTCGCGTAAACAATAAAAAGCTGTTCTGTTTTTGAAAATTGCATTCACAAATGAATGCGACAGTTTTTAGTCTTTGCTGTAAAACAGATGCTCTGGTATACTTATAATTAGTGTTGTTTACATTGTTCCAAACAGTCAGATGATTTTTGTAATCTACCTGTTTGGAACACACAATATGCACTCAGTGTTTGCTCCTTACCTTCTTTTTCTAGATCTTCAGTATTTTCCACAACTAGTCACATTTATTCCACACATCTGACTTCCCCTTTACCTCCTGAGCAACCAGTAAACATTCTCCTGTTTCGAGTTTGTCACGTCATCTACAACCATTTTGCTGTTACAGTGTTCTGAGTTTGTTATAACCAATTTAATGATGTGATTATGATATGCTATAGGTCCTGCCCTATTGGTCACGTGCATGCAATGTATACATGTCTCACAAAGAAAGGCGAGGGAATAGAGAATGTTTTCCAAACAAATGAGGGATTTCAGCAACATAACTTTTCAGTCAGAAATGGCTGTAATTATGTTGCAGCTTCAGCACAATGGACAGTGTGATGAACACTGTTGATGTTCTGTGGTGGTCGCTGCAGCAGGGAAGAGAGAGACAACAGCTGCTAGTCATTTTGTTTTGTAAGTCTGAGCACAATCGCATCAAATGCACATTTAAAATTTTAAGCCAATCGATTGGTGGGAAGAACAGATTACTATTGGTGTCAGGGACAGCTCTAATGGACTGTACAATGTTTTGAAAGTGTTCCACTGGGAGTCTGGCCCATGTGGACTAAATTTTTTACATTTATTTAACCTTTATTTAACCAGGTAGGCTAGTTGAGAACAAGTTCTCATTTACAACTGCGACCTGCCCAAGATAAAGCATAGCAGTGTGAACAGACAGCAACACAGAGTTACACATGGAGTAAACAAGAAACAAGTCAATAACACAGTATAATTTTTTTTTTTTAAGAATCTATATACATTGTGTGCAAAAGGCATGAGGAGGTAGGCGAATAATGACAATTTAGCAGATTAACACTGGAGTGATAAATGATTAGATGGTCATGTACAGGTAGAGATATTGGTGTGCAAAAGAGCAGAAAAGTAAATAAATAAAAACAGTATGGGGATGAGGTAGGTAAATTGGGTGGGCTATTTACAGATGGACTATGTACAGCTGCAGCGATCGGTTAGCTGCTCAGATAGCAGATGTTTGAAGTTTAATTCTGCTTGAAAAAGCAGGCGTTTTTGCTTCCCACAGTAGTGTCAAGTTAGCTGGATGTCCTTTGGGTGGTGGACCATTCTTTATACATAAGGGAAACTGTTCAGTGTGAAAAACCCAGCAGCATTGCAGTTCTTGACACAAACCGGTGGACCTGACACCTATTACCACACCCCGTTCAAAGACTCTTCAATCATTTGTCTTGCTGATTCACCCTCTGAATGGCACACATACACAATCCATGTCTAAATTATCTCAAGATTTAAAAAATCATTCTTTAACCTGTCTACACCCCTTCATCTACAGTGATTTAATAAGTGACATCAATAAGGGATTATAGCTTTCACCTGGTCAGTCTATGTCATGGAAGTAGCAGGTGTTCATAATATTTTGTATAATCACTGTTTATCACACTGACTTTTAATTCTGATGCTGTTCATACAGGTAACATTGAGACATTCCCTACATCCAGAGAGCAACAGCAGGAAGATCACAGACCTAAGAGGTCTCACCAATGCCCACATTGTAAGAAGATTTTCCCAATTCTTTCAAAGCTAAAAATACACCTAAAAATACACACAGGAGAGAAGTCGTACTCCTGCTCTGACTGTGGGTTGAGATTCTCTCAACAGAGCAGCTTAAAAACACACCAACGTATACACACAGGAGAGAAACCTTACTCCTGCTCATACTGTGGGTGGAGATTCTCTCAACGAAGCCACTTAAAATCACACCAACGCATACACACAGGAGAGAAGCCTTACTCTTGCTCTGACTGTGGAAAATGCTTCACAACATCATCTGACCTAACAGTTCACCAGAGAACACACACAGGAGAGAAGCCTTTTTCCTGCTCTGACTGTGGGGGGAGATTCTCTCGACGGAGCAGTTTAAAAATACACCAACATATACACACAGGAGAGAAGCCTTACTTCTGCTCTGACTGTGGGAAAAGTTTCTCCCTATTGGATACTTTAAAAGCACATGAACGTGTACATACAGGAGAAAAGCCTTTTTCCTGCTCTGACTGTGGGAAGAGTTTTTCTCAACGGAGCAACTTAAAAATACACCAACGTTTACATACAGGTGAAAAGCCTTACTCCTGTTCGGACTGTGGAAAATGTTTCACACAATTTGATACGTTAAAATGTCACCAGCGTATACATACAGGAGAGAAGCCTTACTCCTGCTCTAAATGTGGGAAGAGTTTCTCTCTACAGAGCAGCGTAAAATCACACCAACATATACACACAGGAGACAAGCCTTACTCTTGCTCTGACTGTGGTAAATACTTCCCAACATCATCTGCGCTAAATGTTCATCAGAGAACACACACCGGAGAGAGGCTTTCCTTCTGTTCTGACTGTGGAAAGAGTTTCTCTCAACACAGCAGCTTAAAGGAACACCAACGTTTACACACAGGAGAGAAGCCTTACTCCTGCTCTGACTGTGGGAAGAATTTCACTCGACACAGCAGCTTAAAGAATCACCAACGTATACACACAGGAGAGAAGCCTTATCCCTGCTCTGAATGTGGAAAGAGTTTCACAACATCAAGTGCTCTGACAGTTCATCAGAGAGTGCACACAGGAGAGAAACCTTACTCCTGCTCTGACTGTGGGGGGAGTTACTCTCGACTGGGAAACTTACAAACACACCATCGTATACATTCGGGAGAGAAGCCGTACTCCTGTTCTGACTGTGGGAAATGCTTCACAACATCAAGTGCTCTGAAAGTTCATCAGAGAGTGCACACAGGAGATAATCCTTAATCCTGCTCTGACTGTGGGGCGAGATTCTCTCAACAGAGCAATTTAAGCACACCAACGGATACAAACGAGTGAAGCCTTTTGCAGATTAAAAACATTTTTTGCTGGATTGACAATGGACCCCTGTTTAAAGTAACCTCCCTTTTTGGTAACAAAAGGAGAGAAGCTTCATCAGTTCTCTCGGACCAGCTATGATTAAAGTCACTCCATCACTTAATTCTCATCTCATAAAATAATTGGTAACATTGAATTGGATCAAATGAAGAAAGTGTAGAACACTCTATTGTAATCCTATAGTTTCTCACTGTGAGAGAACAATGCAGAGGAAAGGGAGTGTTCTAGAATGTTAGCCTCTCTTTACTGATCAGTGTGCACCTTGTCAGTTTTGGTGTGTTTTGTTAGCTTCTACTGTAAAGATATTGAGATTACCTTGGGTTTGCCCTTAGCGTTGAATATACTGCTTCCGTCTGAAGTCGTCTGTGGGACTGAGATAGTAGACACAACATGTATCAGATAGAGATGGTGTGATCCGTTTTCTCCATTCATTTGGGTGGATTATTTTTTTTACTACTAAGGGACTGTATGTTATTTATAAAATGAGGGATACCTGGAGCAAATTGTATCTCTGAAATAATAATGTATGCCCCTCCCTTCACTAAAATATATTTTTCCCCGACCCTCTCTGAACACTTGGGGAAAAACAAGTGACTCTCCCCTATACCCAAAATTATAATTAAAATATAAAGTGGATAGCAGAGAACATGCCTATTGTTTACCCTCACTCCTAGAACAGACCAGAGCCTTAGATATGCAGTTTTAGAAACAGTTCTTCATTTTCTAAGCGTCACATGTCAAAGGTTGTGGATTCCCAGAACACTGTGTACGAGGTTGGGGTGAAAATATATCTATTATAATATAAGCACTGCATGAATCTCATCTTATTTCCATTAAAAAAATGCCTTTTAGAAACTCATTTCATGCAATTCTACATCATTTTACACGACTGGAGACAATCCAAATATTTGTTTTTATACCAGAACAGTGCATGATAATTAATGAGGCATACTACAGCACCAAAGAGCTTTTGATTTCTATACACGGCTATTGTTCAAAAATATTCTACAACGGGTTGGTCAAAACAAGCTTTGTGATTGGTTGAGACATGTTCTAAGCCATTCTAAAAACACTGTTTGGCACAGATGATGCAAAAATGGGAATCTTGTTTCCTGTTCTGTCTGACAGATCCCTGCTCATCCACTGGCCCATCAGCCCAGCCAGCCAATTCATTAACTTGATCTCCACTGTAAAAGACATCTAGACATTATTTCCCCTTGCTTTTTTGTTTGCATCAGTGTTGTACAAACGTTGCTGTCTTTCTCTCAACATTTGCAACATTGTTTCAATATTGAAATTCTATATGCACTATCCTATTGAGAATGAACGTGTCAGGACGAGACTGACATCTTGTCTCAGCCAGTTGAAATCATGAATCTGCATAATCTTTGTGGATATATACAAAGAAATGTCCATTTAAAACCAGGTCAAATGAAATTAAAAGCAGTTACTTTGCTGTTATTCTAGCTGCATGGTTTGATGTGACTGTTAATAGTAGTTGGCTAGCTAGCAGGCAAGGGATAAGAGTGCTGCCAGACAGCATGACAACGGAACATTTAGAACTGATGGATTCTATTAAATGTAACATGTTTCAAGTTAAACTGTAGTTAGTGTGTATCCTGTTTAGTGAATGATTACTGTGAGGATTAATGGAGTTTAGGACATGAAACTGTGTGTATGCTAATTTAGAAATGTTGACCCAATCAGAGAAGAGGAAATTGCCTCGGATCAGAGAGCAGGGTCAGGCCCAGAACAGAAGATGGACGGGTTGGGATTCTGACATCTGGCTAAACAAATCAAATCAAATCAAATTTATTTATATAGCCCTTCGTACATCAGCTGATATCTCAAAGTGCTGTACAGAAACCCAGCCTAAAACCCCAAACAGCAAGCAATGCAGGTGTAGAAGCACACCAAAACTGACAAGGTGAATACTGATCAGTAAAGTAAAGAGAGGCTAATGTTCTATAATGCTCCCTTTCCTCTGCACAGTTCAATCACAGTGAGAACCAATAGGATTACAGTAGATTGTGCTACAATTTATTGAGAATTAAGTGATAGAATGATTTTAATCTTAGCCAGTCAGAAAACAGATGGGGATTCTCACATTTATATGTTGGTGTCCTTTTAAGTTGTTCTGCTGAGAAAAACTCTTCCCACAGTCAGAACAGGAGTAGGGCTTCTCTCCAGTGTTGACTGTTGAACTGTCAGATCCCTTGATATTTTGCAGCTCTTCCCACAGTCAGAGCAGGGATACAGATTCTCTCTTGTGTGTATTTTTAGCTTTGATAGTGTTAAAAAGAAAAATGCTATTGCAGCCTCTTTGCAATAAGGAATTGAGACCAAAAGCTCAAGAGAAGTTTAAGAGAGTGTTTAATACCAATGATACAGTCAGCTGAGTGCATGCATTTAGAAAGCTCACAACACATTTTATACTCTCCCCTTATAGGCGTCACCTCCCCAGCTATACATTTTATGGCCCCAATGAGTTTCCCTCTTTTCCCCTGTGGAATGTCCATGGTCCTCTCTTTGTTTAAAAGGGAAAGGGAGCATTATAGAACATTAGCCTCTCTTTACTGATCAGTGTTCACCTTGTCAGTTTTGGTGTGTTTTGTTCACTTCTACTGTAAAGATATTGATATGACCTTGGATTTGCCTTTAGGGTTGAATATCCTCTGTGAGGCTGGTTGACTGGGTGGTAGTGCTTCCCTCTGCAGTTTTCTGTGGTAATGAGCTAGCAGACACTACATGTATCAGATAGAGATGGTGTGATTATCAGTTATTACCATTAGTTTGGGGGGGAACATTTTTTACTACATAATCTGTACATCAATTGTTGTGGAATGATCAGAATTAGTTGGGTAACATAGATAAGATGTGTTATTTTCATGATATGCTTATGAGTTATTTCTCATAAGAATGTATTTTGTTGTACTATAGTGGTGGCCATTGGCAGTTATCTGTTCTATGTCAGGACTAAGTTGCATGGGCCACAGAGAGGGGAGAGGTCAAGGGGTCATCATGTGTAAACATATCTTTTCGGTGTGGCAGTGACTCCCTACTTTTCTCATGGGAAAGGAGGGTGGCAGTGTCTGGAATCATTCTATGCTCCCTCTTTGTTGACCTATAGGGTCACTCTCCTCTCCATGAGTTTGTCCTCTGATTGGTTGTATTTAGAATTGGTTCTATCTAAATGACAATTTGATATATATCATAGGGTGGGGGTAATGTCTTGGTACCATTTTGTACCAAGGACGAGATAAGAGCTTTGTTTAGGAGACCAAACTGAACGATAATTTATAGCCCACTCTGTCTGACTAGGGGATATTCTCTCTGAAGTAAGGTTTTTTCTTTGTGTAAGTTCTAAGACCTGTGTTTTGTCATGTCGTCTAGGAGGGGGTGGATCTTTGCTATAAAGGATCCCATTTGCCATTTTGTGGGGCACTCTCAACTTTTCATTAGAGATACTGAACTGTTGAAAGTCAAAATGCTATTGCAAAAGCTTAATTATTATTAAAGGTGAAGATTAAGCATAACTCTGACTCGTGTGTGATTTGCTCTCTCATCAGTTGGTAATTAAGGAAATTTCCACGACACAAAAAACAAAAGTACATGGGTGCGTCACCTGAGTGGGTTGATTCACTGATGTGGTCATCCTGTCTGGGTTGGCGCCCCCCCTTGGGTTGTGCCATGGCGGAGATCTTTGTGGGCTATACTCAGCCTTGTCTCAGGATGGTAAGTTGGTGGTTGAAGATATCCCTCTAGTGGTGTGGGGGCTGTGCTTTGGCAAAGTGGGTGGGGTTATATCCTTCCTGTTTGGCCCTGTCCGGGGGTGTCCTCGGATGGGCCACAGTGTCTCCTGACCCCTCCTGTCTCAGCCTCCAGTATTTATGCTGCAGTAGTTTATGTGTCGGGGGGCTAGGGTCAGTTTGTTATATCTGGAGTACTTCTCCTGTCCTATTCGGTGTCCTGTGTGAATCTAAGTGTGCGTTCTCTAATTCTCTCCTTCTCTCTTTCTTTCTCTCTCTCGGAGGACCTGAGCCCTAGGACCATGCTCCAGGACTACCTGACATGATGACTCCTTGCTGTCCCCAGTCCACCTGACCGTGCTGCTGCTCCAGTTTCAACTGTTCTGCCTTATTATTATTATACGACCATACTGGTCATTTATGAACATTTGAACATCTTGGCCATGTTCTGTTATAATCTCTACCCGGAACAGCCAGAAGAGGACTGGCCACCCCACATAGCCTGGTTCCTCTCTAGGTTTCTTCCTAGGTTTTGGCCTTTCTAGGGAGTTTTTCCTAGCCACCGTGCTTCTACACCTGCATTGCTTGCTGTTTGGGGTTTTAGGCTGGGTTTCTGTACAGCACTTTGAGATATCAGCTGATGTACGAAGGGCTATATAAATACATTTGATTTGATTTTGATTTGATTACATTTTATTGCTCCATTGAAGCCGGCTTAATCGATCTTCCCATGAAAAATACAGTTTGTACATGAATTTGTACTGGTCAAACTAGTTCTCTTGTATAATGAATTACAAAAAATATATATTTTAAGTGAAATATTTAGTGTTTATCTGAAGCTGAACAAGACAGGAAGATTAAATGAGCATCACAACGCTAAATCTGACCTATTCTCTAACATGTTTTGTCAGCATAAGCATCTGTGAGACCTTTAATTTAATTAGGCAGGTCAGTTAAGAACAAATTCTTATTTACAATGATGACCTACACTGGCCAAACCCGACGGTGTTGGGCCAATTGTGCACCCCCCTATGGGACTCCCAATCATGCCTGGTTGTGATACAGCATAGATTTGAACCAGGGTGTCTGTAGTGATGCCTCTAGCACTGAGATGCTGTGCCTTAGACCACAGTGCCATTCGGGAGCCCTGCTAGAGAACTGTAATTGATCTACTGAATCATCATAGTTTTGGGGGGTTATCTTTACAGTAAATGTAATGCTTTTGTTTAATTCAAGGCATTCAAAATAATATATATCTGTATTTATCTACTCAGTACATGTCACACATTGGGACAAGCCAAGTTGCACGTCACCAATATTCTCTACATCAAATCAAGGATGACTGTTTAACAGTCTTATGGCCTGGAGATAGAAGTGCTTTCATTCTCTTGGTCCCAGCTTTGATGCCCCTGCACTGTCTCCGCCTGATAGATGGTAGCAGGGGGAACAGGCCGTGTCTCTGGTGGCTGAGGTTCTTGATGATCTTCTTGGCCTTCCAATCATCTACAATGCATATGTAATGGGTTGAAAAACGTAGACACTAAAACAGACAACGCTTTAGTTTTTTTAAACCAAGGTTTATTTGTCAAGCTAATCAATCTCACTTACAGTCTACATGCTTTAGCAATAGTTAGTCCATCAGTCCAATAGATGTCGCTGTTGCACTGTGGTAGTGGGGGGGGGGCGGAAGTTCCGGTAGACGCACACTATTCTTTCGAGTGAAGAGAAAGCCAGAACTGCTGTCCTTTTTTCTTGTTACCACAGGTACGTAATAGCACTTTTAAACGGTCTAATATTGAAATAACGCCATGACATGTTAGATAACAAACCAATCAAGGTATTATAACGTTTGGGAAAGGTTTTGTGTAAAGCCGAGTGAGTGATGAACGTGATTTTTAAAAAAGCACACGGCGCGGGGTCCACAACACGTTCATTTGTTAGGCTTTGCAGGTTCGTTAGCTCAGTGGGTTTCGCCTCGGGATGTTCAGAACAAAAACATTTTGGAAATTTACAGATAGAAATCCTCTGAATATAACTGACATGATTCATTAGAATCAGAGGAATGTTTGTTCAACATAATACATTTCTATCTGATGTGGCCAACATCTCCGTCCTCCAGCTGGACATAGGCCTGATGTCCGCCTGTCCCTACCTATGTGAAGCTAGCCACAATAGAGGCATGTGTGGTTCACACTCAAAATAAAAATCCCTCTTAAAGCGATAAACTGATACAAAATAGTGAAATCATGTCATATTTGGACAAAATAACGCAGAACATGGTTGGATTATTATTTATTTACAATGAATTACAATAACGAATTATTTTGAAAATAAACTGAAATCCTACTGTGGCGGTATTAGACCACATCATTGTATTGGGGACATTCTTATATGACTTTATGAAACGAGTTGGATTGTGCACCCATGAAACAGGTGACACCAACAGAAAACTATTATCAACAGTTTACACAAATATTAGCTTCTTAGCTCTTATTGCAGGACTTTGACTGTGAAACATCACCTTCCCAGTCAGTCTATTGCAGGGTTACTCCTGATAAAGTTGGGTAGCTGATGGGCGTTTTCAGCGCTTAAATAGACAACATGATTAGTCACAGGAACCAGGACTAATAAAGTCAATACAACTGGCTGTTTTACAAACGCTAGGCCTTCCACATGGATGGACATTCATAAAATATAGTTATAGGCCGACATTGTAGGATACACCCCAGTAAGCACGGACCGACGTCGACGTCTTTTGAATGTCTTTTTTTGACTTGGCCCAAACATCAAACCTGACCAGATCTGAACCAATCACTCAGACCTCATTAGGCAGGTTTCCATTGACCAAGATGTATTCGACCAAAGTTCAACGGGTGGATTTTTTTTGTCAAAGTTTATTTATTCCGACAATTGAGGATAGAAACGGTGTGTTTTGAATAAATGATGATTGCTGCATACGCGGTGCGTCATTACGTCCAGCTTTTTTTTATCCACACAAGATGGTTAAATGGAAATACACCCGAGCAGGAAATTGTTGGATTTATTTTCTATTTAAACTTTTTCTAAATGGCGACAAAAAAAATCACTGGACAAGTTATTGGAAACATAGCTAATTTCACAAGATTTGAAAGCACTACAGCAGAGTACACGAAAGTAAAGCTTAATTCAGTACAGTAGAGTACAACAGTACAGAGTACAGTATAAAGTATTGTACTTTACTCTTAATGTTCTCCATTGGGGCTGGACGATATGGACCAAAAAATCATACAGCTTTATCTTGAGTTTTCAAACTTCTGGGTGATTCACCATAAATATCTCAGTTTAGATTCTAGGTGATTCACCATAAATATCTCAGTTTAGATTCTAGGTGATTCACCATAAATATCTCAGTTTAGATTCTAGGTGATTCACCATAAATATCTCTAGGTGTTTAGTTTAGATTCTCTGATTAAATGAGCCTTGTACAATTCACCATAAATATCTCAGTTTAGATTCTAGGTGATTCACCATAAATATCTAATGAATTTAGGGCTTGTGAAGTTTATTCGAGTGCTAAATATCTCAAGCCTTCACAATTAAAGGTTGAAACCATAACACCCACTAATCATTTAATTATTTTATCAAAATAGTTTAACCTTCTTTGTTGTTGTTGCAATAATCACTGATCTGGATTTCAATTCTGTCTATGAAAATGACCCTTTGTTAAAAAGTACTAACTTATTGTAGCCGGCATTAGTCTATAGAAAATGAACACAGGTCTGTCTCATCAACAGTCTCTCAAGCCCACGTGCTAGTGATTAGCCAGCTAATCTTCATATAACAAGTTTAGTCAACTTGGATCTATTTGCTAACAAGGTTGAACAGTTGAATTGTTATGAACACACCCTTCTTTCTGTCTCCAACTGTTTGAAAGCATGTTAGCCTGTCCACTTTGTTCAGATGTTAAAATCCAGTGGCCAACCTTGTTTATGCTTATTGCACATGTATAAAACAGACTAGAGAGCTATTATAATAGTATTTGGCTAAAATACTGCTTGTAGTACTAATATTAGCATTCATTTTCCAGAATAAATGTTCATTGATACTCTGGTTTTAGTAGTGTAACTCTGCTCTCAATCTGAGACATAAAAAGGGTATTGATAGAAAAGGTAACTTCTCCTCTATTACAGTAAAATAATGTCTCAATGTGTTTTGGTGTCCATATGAGCCCTTCTTTTGGACCAAACCACAAATGTAAATAGCTAGTTAAAACCGCTTGCCAGAGAGGAACATGTGGTGATCTTTCAAATTTGCTGGTGTGAGAGGCAAGGGGAGGTGCTTGGTGTGTGTATATCATAGAGGAAAAGGCCAATGCTTTTCTATTGGCTTGCCAGAGAGGCAAGGGGAGGGGCTTGGTGTGTGTATGTCATAGAGGAAAAGGCCAATGCTTTTCTATTGGCTTGCCAGAGAGGCAAGGGGAGGGGCTTGGTGTGTGTATATCATAGAGGAAAAGGCCAATGCTTTTCTATGAGCTTGTTTTGGACCTAAGCTTGTCCCCTGCCTTTCCACGTTTGGGATAACGATTCCCATTGTTAGGTTGGAGACAGAGAGGAAGAGACAGACTCCACCTCTATGTAACCCATTTTAGGATGGGTCTGCATCATCCATAGAAATGGAGAGACAGACTCCACCTCTATGTAACCTGTTTTAGTATGGGTCTGCGTCATCCATAGAAATGGAGAGAAGACTCCACCTCTATGTAACCTGTTTTAGCATGGGTCTGCGTCATCCATAGAAATGGAGAGAAGACTCCACCTCTATGTAACCCGTTTTAGGATGGACATTGCCATTGAGGGCTTCTACCATTTTAAAGTAGTCAACTGTGTGGGGATTCTTATGGGTTAGGAGCAATCAGCCAATTATCAGAGCATTGCCTTCTTCAAATTGGGTGCTATGGTTTGTAAATGTTTTTAACCCCGGCATCTAGATTATTCAGGAAAATCGTGAATAGTGCTGCCTAAAACAACTGCAACCTTGTACTAAATGGTTTTGGAGTCATGTATGTGAATTCAGGAAATCTACTATAGGTTATGTACACTAATGTTGTGTAATTTAAGGTGTGCACTTTGTCTAATGGGAAATTAATAAATGGTTTGTTGTCAATGTTTAGCGACCTGATCTAATATATTTTTAGAGAATAAAGTGCCAGATCTGTCAAGACTAACTTTTGTGTCCATGTCTCTTTATTACTACAGGCCGACTCAGATTAAGTCTGAGGCCAGTAACGTCAACAGTGAGGACAAACCCAACCTGCCTCTCCTTCCACACTGAGTCCAAACCTACAGTCACTGGGTCCTGATTGTGACAGTGGAGCCCAGTTTGTACTGCAGGATCCAGAGATGGCATCAGTGAAGCTGGAAGACTGCAGTCAAACACTGAAGCTGAATGTCATCATTAAAGATGAAGAAGAGGAGGAGAAGATTGGTAAGAGCAGGTTCTATCTATAAATTTGACCTTAAGTTATGACCCAGTCTATTGATAGGTTGAATTCTGTAATTCTGACAACACATCCCTGAACAACTGGGTTATCTGGAGTGTTCAGAGTGTAGACTAAAGAAGTGAAGTTGACAAACTGCCGGTCTTTTAAAGCTCTATGAAATGAGTCTGTGTAGTTTCTAACCCTTGTGATAGTGAGATGAGGATGATATGAAATGAGTCTGTGTGGACTAATCCATTGCCTGCCCGAGTGGACTAGTCTGTTGCCTGCCCGAGTGGACTAGTCCGTTGCCTGCCCGAGTGGACTAGTCTGTTGCCTGCCCGAGTGGACTAGTCTGTTGCCTGCCCGAGTGGACTAGTCTGTTGCCTGCCCCCTGTTGCCTGAGTGGACTAGTCTGTTGCCTGCCCGAGTGGACTAGTCTGTTGCCTGCCCGAGTGGACTAGTCTGTTGCCTGCCCGAGTGGACTAGTCTGTTGCCTGCCCGAGTGGACTAGTCTGTTGCCTGCCCGAGTGGACTAGTCTGTTGCCTGCCCGACTAGTGGACTAGTCTGTTGCCTGCCCGGGTGGACTAGTCTGTTGCCCGCCCGAGTGGACTAGTCTGTTGCCCGCCCGACCAGTGGACTGGACCAGTCTGTTTGCCCGCCCGGGTGGACCAGTCTGTTGCCCGCCCGCCCGGGTGGACCAGTCTGTGCCCGCCCGGGTGCCCGCCCGCCCGGGTGGACCAGTCTGTTGCCCGCCCGCCCGGGTGGACCAGTCTGTTGCCCGCCCGCCCGGGTGGACCAGTCTGTTGCCCGCCCGCCCGGGTGGACCAGTCTGTTGCCCGCCCGCCCGGGTGGACCAGTCTGTTGCCCGCCCGCCCGGGTGGACCAGTCTGTTGCCTGCCCGTCCGGGTGGACCAGTCCCCTGCCCGTCCGGGTGGACCAGTCCATTGCAGAGGGGATGGCACACCACTATCACCAGTAATACATTTAGCCTACCGTTAATTCCCATAATTTCTAATCTACAATGTTTGTTTGGTTACGGTAATGCATTCAATATATTATTATTAGTCTTACCATTGTCATTGTAGGAGTGGACACATTGTTTGTAGAGTGTACAACCTAGGCTACACTTGTGAGAAAAGTTTTGGTGTATTTCATTCCATTTACGAGTCGTCAATTTATTCACTGTCTTTTGGTTAGAGTGCTCCTGTCAATGTTGAGTAAGGACACACACCTGATTACGCATAGAAGTAGGCCTATAGGCTAGCTGACCTGATTACACATAGAAGTAGGCCTATAGGCTAGCTGGCCTGATTACACATAGAAGTAGGCCTATAGGCTAGCTGGCCTCTGTGCAAATGTAGGCCTATAAATGTGCCCATTTGTGGATCTGAAACTATTTCTGATTGTCTTCACTCACCGTCACTGTGGAGTTTCTCAAGTAAAAAAATGTTCAGTTCAAACAGCCAGTAAGCAAAGTCTGTTTCTACATCCATTGAGAATGACAATAGTTCCTCAACGTAGCCTATTTGAAAAATATTTCCAGTTCTCTCCCTTTTGATAACCACCCAAACTGTCATGCTCTGATCCGGTGGAAACGTCATAAAATAGGCCTACCTAATTACTTCTTATCCCTTGCGCAAAATAGCCTACAGCTGTTTGTCTGGAGCTCTCTGGCATGGGAAACTCTAAGGGCCCAAAATATTTTATACAATGTTGCAAGTTTGCTAGCACAGGCCAGACCAAATTAATAGTTAATACAATGTTTCAAGTTTCTTGCAGACAGGCCATGTGTAGCCAATTTGATTCATAGGATATCTATTTTCATCGGGGTATGTTCTACCTGCAGGCTACGATGTTTTTATTTGTTGGCTTTATGTAAGCTAGTTTTGACAATGGCAATAGAAGTTACTTTTAGATTTGTATCATTTTAATTTAAATATATATACACTGCTCAAAAAATAAAGGGAACACTTAAACAACACAATGTAACTCCAAGTCAATCACACTTCTGTGAAATCAAACTGTTAGTTAGATTATTTGTTGGTTATTACTGCATTGTCGGAACTAGAAGCACAAGCATTTCGCTACACTCGCATTAACATCTGCTAACCATGTGTATGTGACAAATAAAATTTGATTTGATTTGAAACTGTCCACTTAGGAAGCAACACTGATTGACAATAAATTTCACATGCTGTTGTGCAAATGGAATAGACAACAGGTGGAAATTATAGGCAATTAGCAAGACACCCCCAATAAAGGAGTGGTTCTGCAGGTGGTGACCAGACCACTTCTCAGTTCCTATACTTCCTGGCTGATGTTTTGGTCACTTTTTAATGCTGGCGGTGCTTTCGCTCTAGTGGTAGCATGAGACGGAGTCTACAACCCACACAAGTGGCTCAGGTAGTGCAGCTCATCCAGGATGGCACATCAATGCGAGCTGTGGCAAGAAGGTTTGCTGTGTCTGTCAGCGTAGTGTCCAGAGCATGGAGGCGCTACCAGGAGACAGGCCAGTACATCAGGAGACGTGGAGGAGGCCGTAGGAGGGCAACAACCCAGCAGCAGGACCGCTACCTCCGCCTTGGTGCAAGGAGGAGCAGGAAGAGCACTGCCAGAGCCCTGCAAAATGATCTCCAGCAGGCCACAAATGTGCATGTGTCTCCTCAAACGGTCAGAAACAGACTCCATGAGGGTGGTATGAGGGCCCGACATCCACAGGTGGGGGTTGTGCTTACAGCCCAACACCGTGCAGGACGTTTGACATTTGCCAGAGAACACCAAGATTGGCAAATTCGCCACTGGCGCCCTGTGCTCTTCACAGATGAAAGCAGGTTCACACTGAGCACATGTGACAAACGTGACAGTCTGGAGACGCCGTGGAGAACGTTCTGCTGCCTGCAACATCCTTCAGAATAACCGGTTTGGCGGTGGGTCAGTCATGGTGTGGGGTGGCATTTCTTTGGGGGGCCGCACAGACCTCCATGTGCTCGCCAGAGGTACCCTGACTGCCATTAGGTACCGAGATGAGATCCTCAGACCCCTTGTGAGACCATATGCTGGTGCGGTTGGCCCTGGGTTCCTCATAATGCAAGACAATGCTAGACCTCATGTGGCTGGAGTGTGTCAGCAGTTCCTGCAAGAGGAAGGCATTGATGCTATGGACTGGCCCGCCCGTTCCCCAGACCTGAATCAAATTGAGCACATCTGGGACATCATGTCTCGCTCCATCCACTCCATTGCACCACAGACTGTCCAGGAGTTGGCGGATGCTTTAGTCCGGGTCTGGGAGGAGATCCCTCAGGAGAACATCCGCCACCTCATCAGGAGCATGCCCAGGCGTTGTAGGCAGGTCATACGGGCAAGTGGAGGCCACACACACTACTGAGCCTCATTTTTACTTGTTTTAAGGACATTAGGACATCAAAGTTGGATCAGCCTGGAGTGTGATTTTCCACTTTAATTTTGAGTGTGACTCCAAATCCAGACCTCCATGGGTTGATATATTTGATTTCCATTGATCATTTTTGTGTGATTTTGTTGTCAGCACATTCAACTATGTAAAGAAAAAAGTATTTAATACGAATATATATATATACACTGCTCAAAAAATAAAGGGAACACTAAAATAATTCTGAATGAATTGGATACCACGAAAAATACCCCTTTACCCAACCAAGGTTACCAAGGCAACCTTGGTTAGCGCGCACTGTGCCCGGCCCGCCACAGGAGTCACTGGTGCGCAAGGATTTCCCTACCGGCCAAACCCTCCAAACCCGGACGACGCTAGGCCAATTGTGCGTCGCCCCACGGACCTCCCAGTCGCGGCCGGTTACGACAGTGCCTGGGCGCGAACCCAGAGTCTCTGGTGGCACAGCTGGCGCTGCAGTACAGCGCCCTTAACCACTGCGCCACCCGGGAGGCCTCATTTAGACATAATTATGATTAACCACATGACATTGATTTGAGATATAAAGACTTTATTATAAATGATATGAAAATCATAACGCAGCAGCGGGAGGAGGAGAGTCGAGAACAGATGTATTTTATTCTGGTTACGCCATATTGATCTCTGGATCCCTCGTGAGTATTTTGTGTGTCTTCATTTTTAAATCGCAGTGCTTAAAGCATCAGACAAGCTCAGTAGCCTACATATAGTTGATTTTATTCAAACACATATATATGGAAAAATACATGTTTTAAAATGTAAACATTCGATTGGCCGAAAGAAAAGACTCGTTTGACCAGCATAAAAAAAATTGTCGGGACAGCCCTAATAGCTTTATTCCCTGTATTGTACAGCCTACTGTTGTGAAGTCATATGTATATCACACCAACTGACTGGTTCTTCTGATGTTGTTCACACAGGAGACCATGTTGAGACATTCTCTACATCCAGAGAGCAACAGCAGGAAGGTCACAGAGCTAAGAGGTCTCACCACTGCCCACATTGTGAGGAGATATTCCCAATTCTATCAAAGCTAAAAAAACACCTTAAAATACACACAGGAGAGAATCTGTATCCCTGTACTGACTGTGGGAAGAGATTCACGACATCAAGGTCTCTGACAGTTCATCAGAGAATACACACAGGAGAGAAGCCTTACTCCTGCTCTGACTGCGGAAAGAGTTTCTCTCGAATGGGCAACTTAAAAACACATGAACGTATACATACAGGAGTGAAACCTTACCCCTGCTCTGTCTGTGGAATGTGTTTCTCTAGACTAGGTGACTTAAAAACACATGAACGTATACATACTGGAGTGAAGCCTTACTCCTGCTCTGATTGTGACAAGAGTTTCTCTCGACTGGGCCACTTAAAAACACATGAACGTATACATACAGGAGTGAAACCTTACTTCTGCTCTGACTGTGGAAATAGTTTCTCTCGACTGGGAAACTTAAAAACACACAAACGTATACATACAGGAGTGAAGCCTTACTCCTGCTCGTACTGTGGAAAGAGTTTCTCTCGACTGGGTGACTTAAAAACACATGAACGTATACATACAGGAGTGAATTCTTACTCCTGCTCTGAATGTGGAAAGAGTTTCACTCGACTGGGCCACTTAAAAACACATGAACGTATACATACAGGAGTGAAGCCTTACTCCTGCTTTGACTGTGGAAAGAGTTTCTCTCGACTGGAAAACTTAAGAAGACATGAACGTATACATACAGGAGAGAAGCCTTACTCCTGCTCTGATTGTGTAAAATGCTTCACAACATCAACTGACCTAAAAGTTCATCAGAGAACACACACAGGAGAGAAGCCTTACCACTGATCTGACTTACAGCTGAGCTAAAAGGGTCATCGATGAACACACACAGAAGAGAAGCCTTACTTCTGCTCTTAATGTGGCAAGAGTTTCTCCAGATTGGGCAATGAAAAGACACAAAAACTGATACACACTTGAGAGAAGCCTTATCACTGCACTGACAGTGAGAGGAGATTCTACAGATTGGGCCATTTAAAGACACCATTGTATACATAAAGGACAGAGTCCTTGTCAGTTCTCTCAGACCAGCTGAGATTAGTCACTCAATCACTTAATTTTAATTTCATAAAATAATTGACCCTCTTGTCCTCAGAACACCCTCAATTCATCGGGGCATAGACTGGCCAAGGGGGAAATATTAGGAATGTGTTCCTAATGTTTGTGCAGTCAGTGTATATCAGATAAAGATGGTGTGATCAGTTTTTAGCTTTAGTTTGGGTGGATTATTTTATATTACTAAACAACTTTTGTCTAATGATTAACAGGCTATGAATTGACTACTTGTGTTTATGAAATGTACTACTTGTATTATTTTTGTCATTGATGATGAATGTATTTGAATAACTGTGTTGGCATTAATTGATCTGGCGGCAGGTAGCCTAGCGGTTAAGAGTGTTGGGCCAGTAACTGAAAAGTTGATGGTTTGAATCCCGAGCCGACTAGGTGAAAAATCTGTCATTGTGCCCTTGAGCAAGGCAATTAACTCTTATTTGTCCTGTAAGTCGCTCTGGATAAAAACATCTGCTGAATGACAACATGTAATGAAAAATAATGTTTGTACATGAATTCGTGCTGGGAAACTACTTTTTTCTCATGTGTATAATAAAATAAAATGTTTTTAGTGAAATACAACATTACTGCTTTGTTTATCCTGGCCAGAGGGACAGGACCATAGTAGGCTAGACCAGCTAAGTTAGTGTTAACGTTAGTTAGCAGGCAAGTATCAAGGCAGAGTTGCTAATGTTAGCCTAGAGAAAATAGTTTGCGACATTAACAGAAACTAATAATTCATATATCAACCTTATCAAATTACAAACGTTTTCAAAAATGTTGTTGCTTACAATTATCCTCGTGTCCTTGTTACCGTCTTGAGGAACAAATGTCGGGTGAATGACTTGCTTTTTCTGCTTCTCCCAGTTTTGAGGCACGACGGTTATAAATTGTAATAAATTCCGTTGTGAAATTGTAAACTAATTATTTGAAATTACAGGTTTTTACATTTACATTTAGTTATTATTATTGTTTTACATTTTACAATTACATTTTTCAGTCATTCTGTCTATATCAGAACATCTAACAATATATTCGGTTTTTTAACATTTTAAATCAATATATTTTATTGTATTATGTATATTATATTGTGTATATCATTTCGGAGCAAGGCACCTATTAAAGAGTTGGAGTTTCGTTGGATATTGAGGTTCATCGTCTTGAGCAGAAGATTCCTGGAGTGGTTGGAGCACTAAACCGTGTAGTAGATGGATAGAAGGAAGAAAGTCAATCAGTTTTACTGTTTGAAGAATGGTATCTGCCAACTACCGAGGTAAAGTTGGTTTTATATTCACACATTCTGACATTCAACAGATATTCGCCAAAAGCCATTTGAAATTGTAAAAATCAATAACTAATTAATTGATTGTCATAAAAATATAAAAATAGATATGGTTTATTCTATAAATGCTTAGCATACTTTACAACCTTTGTTTTGACTAAAAAAATCCTGTTTTGATTTGATTTGATGAAAATATATAAAATCTTATCTTATGCAATTTAAAGCTGTATAAATCAAATAACTAATTCCCCCTTTATCACAGAATGATCGAAAGAGATATGATTCATTCTATAAATATCTATCGTCTTTGTTCAACCTTTGTGTTGAATACAAATTCCAGTTTAGATTTGATCGAAATATATAAAATATATAAGATGCCATTATTGTAATGTTTTATACGTTTTGTATAAATGCTAATGTGTGCCTTTTTTACTATACGATTTTTATTTGCTGCATACTCAACTATGATGATGAACACCTCGGTTATGTGTGCTTCTATCAGGGTTGTGGTCATATGCATGTCATTTAAAGTCAATTTAGCAAAAATCCAATTCAATTTGAAAATGTTCCTAATTGCAAAAGCATGTAACAGAATTCGGGTATTCCAGAACTGTAATTTACATGTAAATAAACATAACCCTGTTTTATGTTTTTAATACTGATGATAGAATGCTCTGTGTGCCAGAGATGGTACCATTTAGCTTGTCTGGGGATGACAAAGGACTTCAACAAAGCCAAAATATAAAAGTATTGTAAGGGGCCTCTTTGCTGTTAAATTAGAGACATATAAATAAATGATTGTTAACTACTTTAAAAGGTGGAACTGTTGCACTAAAAATACAAACATTGATTTGACATACAGTTTAAGATGGTAAACATTGATTTGACATACAGTTTAAGATGGTAAACATTGATTTGGCATACAATTTAAGATGGTAAACATTGATTTGACACACACTTTAAGATTGTAAACATTGATTTGACATTCAGTTTAAGATGGTAAACATTGATTTGACATACAGTTTAAGATGGTAAACATTGATTTGACATACAATTTAAGATTGTAAACATTGATTTGACATTCAGTTTAAGATGGTAAACATTGATTTGGCACAGTTTAAGATGGTAAACATTGATTTGACATACAATTTAAGATTGTAAACATTGATTTGACATACAATTTAAGATTAAACATTGATTTGACATTCAGTTTAAGATGGTAAACATTTGATTTGACATTTGACACAGTTTAAGATGGTAAACATTGATTTGGCACAGTTTAAGATGGTAAACATTGATTTGACATACAATTTAAGATTGTAAACATTGATTTGACATACAGTTTAAGATGGTAAACATTGATTTGACATACAGTTTAAGATGGTAAACATTGATTTGACATACAGTTTAAGATGGTAAACATTGATTTGACATACAATTTAAGATTGTAAACATTGATTTGACATTCAGTTTAAGATGGTAAACATTGATTTGGCACAGTTTAAGATGGTAAACATTGATTTGACATACAATTTAAGATTGTAAACATTGATTTGACATTCAGTTTAAGATGGTAAACATTGATTTGGCACAGTTTAAGATGGTAAACATTGATTTGACATACAGTTTAAGATGGTAAACATTGATTTGACATACAGTTTAAGATGGTAAACATTGATTTGACGCACAATTTAAGATTGTAAACATTGATTTGACACAGTTTAAGATGGTAAACATTGATTTGACGCACAATTTAAGATGGTAAACATTGATTTGACACAGTTTAAGATGGTAAACATTGATTTAACATACAGTTTAAGATGGTAAACATTGATTTGACATACAGTTTAAGATGGTAAACATTGATTTGACAAACAATTTAAGATGGTAAACATTGATTTGACACACACTTTAAGATTGTAAACATTGATTTGACATTCAGTTTAAGATGGTAAACATTGATTTGGCACAGTTTAAGATGGTAAACATTGATTTAACATACAGTTTAAGATGGTAAACATTGATTTGACATACAGTTTAAGATGGTAAACATTGATTTGACATACAATTTAAGATGGTAAACATTGATTTGACATATAGTTTAAGATGGTAAACATTGATTTGACGCACAATTTAAGATGGTAAACATCGATTTGACATACAGTTTAAGATGGTAAACATTGTACAACTTTATGTAAACATTATCTAACTTCATATAAAACAAATTGCACTTTAAATCAACATTTATTTTAAGTTATTTTAAATAAATGCATATTCTCACATTTTTCTGAGACAAATTTTTAAAATATTTTATTTCACCTTTATTTAACCAGGTAAGCTAGTTGAGAACAAGTTCTCATTTGCAACTGCGACCTGGCTGATCAATCACTGAATGAGTTGATTTCTTCATCTTGAAATGCAATATTTGAGATTTTATGTATTTTTATCAAATCAAAACTGGAATTTCTACTCAAAGCAAAGGTTTTAAAAGTATACTAGACATTTATAGAATAAATCATACATAGTTTGATATTTCTGTGACAAATGGTGAATTAGTTATTGATTTATACAGTTTTATATGACATTTGATAGATTTAATGCGAGACTTTTATAGAATAAACCATGTCTATTTTTGTTTCTGTGACAATCAATGAATCAGTTGATTTTGGCAAATGAATGTCTGAACATAAAACCAACTTTACCGAGGTCTGCTTCCTCCTTGTGATTTTTAAAACTTTATTTAAGAAAAAATTATTATTTACAATGACGGCCTACTAAGGAACAGTGGGTTAACTGCCTTCTTCAGGGGCAGAATGACAGATTTTTACATTGTCAGATCAGGGATTCGAGCCAACAACCTTTTGGCTACTGGCCCAAAGCTCTAACCACTAGGCTAACTGTGATGCTAGGATATATGAAACCCAGTGTGAGCTATTGTGAATGAGCCACTGCAGTTATGAAATTGATAAACGAATGGCCATGTGTCAAGTGTGTGCCGACGGAATATTTTTTGTATTTATTAGGATCCGGATTAGCCGCTGCAAAAGTATCAGAATTGTTCACTTCTCTCATTGACTTGTCAAACCCCGGCTTGGTCTGCTTCACAAGCGTTCTCTGAAGTCTCGCGATGTTACGTCTCTGGGTTTAGAAACTGGCAGTGGGAAACAGGAAGTTCCGCGCAGGCGCACATCATTCTTCAGAATAAAGGATACGCCAGAATTGTGTAGTCAAGATGACAACTTTTGTGTCCGTTTCAAATGTATTACTACTGGTATGTAATAGCACGTTCTAATATCTAAAGAACATGTCATAACATGCTAGGTAACAAATACGTCAATGTATTATCACGTTTGATAAAGGTTGTATGTGTTATTTTTTGTGTCAAACCGCGTGGGTGAACGTGATCACTTGTCACATATAGACTTTAGGTTAGTCTGAGTGGATGTATATCTTTTCGTCAAGGTCATTTCATGAACGATCAATTGTTTTAGATTTCTGGGTTCGTTTAACATGTCGTTTTTGTGTAAAATTCACGAGCTGGTAAAATGGCGGTTTCCACTCGGTCTGCATCAACGTACTTCAGTGCAGGCAGTGAGGGTGCAGCAGAGAGACAATTTTACGTTTTCACTACTGTTTTGGAGCTAAATGTAATGATTATCAGTGAGTCATTTATGTGAATTCAGGAAATCTTCTATAGATTAAGTGCATTCACAGTTGTGTAGCCTAATTTAAAGTCTATACTTTGTCTATTGTGAATTAATTCATGTTTTGTCAATGCTTAGCTACCAGATCTATTGAAATTAGATAAGTACTTGACTTGGACAGGAGCTCATCAGAGCTGAGTACCAGCACCTCAAATTTCTACTGGTTGAGCTCATGTTCCTCTTATAGAATATAAGCTCAACAGTATTGTGGAGTTCCTGAAACTAAGCATAAAGAAAGTGCCAGAACTGTGAAGACAATAACTTTTTGTGTATGTTTCTCTTTATAACTACAGGCCGACTCAGATTAAGTCTGAGGCCGGTAACATCAACAGTGAGGACAAACCCAGCCTGCCTCTCTCCTTCCACACTGAGTGCAAACCTACATTCACTGAGTCCTGATCGTGACAGTGGAGCCCATTTTGCACTGCAGGATCCAGAGATGGCATCAGTGAAGCTGGAAGACTGCAGTCAAACACTGGAGCTGAATGTCAACATTAAAGATGAAGAAGAGGAGGAGAAGATTGGGAAATCTGTTTCTCATGGTAAGAGCAGGTTCTATCTACCTACAGTGGGGAGAACAACTATTTGATAACCTGCAAAATCAGCAGTGTTTCCCACTTACAAAGCATGTAGAGGTCTAATTTTTATCATAGGTACACTTCAACTGTGAGAGATGGAATCTAAAACAAAAATCCAGAAAATCACATTGTATGATTTTTAAGTAATTAATTTGCATTTTATTGCATGACATAAGTATTTGATACATCAGAAAAGCAGAACTTGTTTCCTGTAGTTCTTGACCAGGTTTGCACACACTGCAGTAGGGATTTTGGCCCACTCCTCCATACAGACCTTCTCCAGATCCTTCAGGTTTCAGGGCTGTCGCCGGGCAATACGGACTTTAAGCTCCCTCCAAAGATTTTCTATTGGGTTCAGGACTGGAGACTGGCTAGGCCACTCCAGGACCTTGAGATGCTTCTTACGGGGCTACTCCTTAGTTGCCCTGGCTGTGTGTTTCGGGTCGTTGTCATGCTTGAAGACCCAGCCACGACCCATCTTCAATGCTCTTACTGAGGGAAGGAGGTTGTTGGCCAAGACCCAAACTGTTGCATATACCCTGACTCTGCGTGCAATGAATGCAAGAGAAATGACACAATTTCACCTGGTTAATATTGCCTGCTAACCTGGATTTCTTTTACCTAAATATGCAGGTTTAAAAATATATACTTCTGTGTATTGATTTTTAAAAAGGCATTGATGTTTATGGTTAGGTAGTCGTCCAACGATTGTGCTTTTTTCGCAAATGCGCTTTTGTTAAATCATCCCATGTGTCGTTATAACTAGTGATTATGATAGATTGATTGTTTTTTTTATAAGATAAGTTGAATGCTAGCTAGCAACTTACCTTGGCTTCTACTGCATTCGTGTAACAGGCAGGCTCCCCGTGGAGTGCAATGTAATCAGGTGGTTAGAGCGTTGGACTAGTTAACTTTAAGGTTGCAAGATTGGCTCCCCCAAGCTGACAAGGTGAAAATCTGTCGTTCTGCCCCTGAACAAGGCAGTTAACCCACCATTCCTAGGCCGCCATTGAAAATAAGAATGTGTTCTTAACTGACTTGGTGAGTTAAATAAAGGTATACAATTATTGTTTTTAAATCGGCTCCCAAAAATATTGATTTCCGAATGTTATGAAAACTTGAAATCGGCCCTAATTAATCGGCCATTCCGATTAATCGGTCGACATCTACTACTGACACTTGTATGGTTTGACACCAGTATTGCCAGCATTTGTTTTATTAACTGGGCTGCTTGGAGTGATCAGAGAGTAGACTGAAGAAGTGAAGTAGACAAAAGTTCTATGAAATGAGTCTGTAGTTACCCACCCTTGTGATAGTGAGAGGATGATATAGCTCATCATTTTCTTGACTTATGAGATACTTTTTAGAATAGTTTTATTCCCATTTTGTATTGCACAGCCTACTGATATGAATACGTACAGGTAGCCTAATGGTTAGAGCATTGGGCCAGTTACCGAAAGGTTGTTGGATCGAATCCCTGAGCTGACAAGGTGAAAAATTAATAATAATAATTCTGCCCCAGAGCATAGCAGTTAACACACTGAACCCCGGGCCCCAGAGCATAGCAGTTAACAGACTGATCCTCGGGCGCCAGAGACGTGGATGTCGATTATGGCAGCGCCCCGCACCTCTCTGATTCAGAAGTTGGGTTAAATGTGGAAGACACGTTTCAGTTGAATGCATTTATTTGTACAACTGACTAGGTATCCCCTCTCCCATTCAGGAAGTATTTAGACCCCTTGACTTTTCCCACATTTTGTTACCTTACAGCCTTATTCTAAATGTATTAAATAAAAAATGTTCCTCATCAATCTACACACAATACCCCATAATGACAAAGCAAACACGTTTTGGAAATGTTTTCACATTTTATTACAATAAAAAAAACAGAAATACCTTATTTACGTATGTATTCAGACCCTTTGCTATGAGACTCAACATTGAGCTCAGGTGCATCCTGTTTCCATTGGTCATCCTTGAGATGTTTCTACAACTTGATTGTTGTCAACCTGTGGTAAATTTAATTGATTGGACATGACTTGGAAAGGCACACACTTGTGTAGATAAGGTCACACATTTGATAGTGCATGTCAGAGCAAAAACCAAGCCATGAGGTCGACGGGATTGTCTGTAGATCTCCATGAAAGGAAAAATTCACAAGCTGGTAAAATGGCTGCGCCCACTCGGTCTGTGTCAACAGACTACAGTGCAGGCAATGTGGATGCATCAGAGGGAGACCATTTTTACGGTTGCACTACTGTTTGGAAGCTAAATGTTATGATTATCGGTTTTCTACATGTCTAATAATATTCAGACACAATTGTCCGTAGAACTCCATGAAAGGATTATGTTGAGGCACAGATCTGGGGGAGGGTACCAAAACACTTTTTTTTTTACAATGACTGCCTACCCCAGCCAAACCCTAACCTGAATACGCTTTGGCCAATTGTGCGCAGCCCTATGGGACTCCCAATCACGTCTGGTTGTGATATAGCCTGGAATCGAACCAGAGTCTGTAGTGACGTATCTAGCATTGATGCAGTGCCTTAGACCGTTGCGCCACTCGGGAGCCCTTGAAGTGTTGAAGATCCCCAAGAACAAAGTGGCCTCCATCAATCATTCTTTTTATATATATTTTATTTATTTATTTATTAGTTCCAAGTAGAACAATTACAGAAACACAATTTTCTTTTCTTTTTGTCACCCCCCCAACACGAAGATGGACAAACATAACAACCAAACAAATTAATAAAAAAGTAAAATATGCAGTTGTAGATAATGTAGATTACGCTTCGACTAGAGCCAATATTCACATACATTCTTTTGAATATACAGATTTGCAGTTCCAATGCTTCTACAATATCACCGGTTTGCAAAAACTAACAAAACAGATCCCAAATATTATATAACTCTGGGGCTTTCTTTTTCACTATATAAGTACATTTTTCAAGAGCCAGGCTTGATGTTAATTATTTTAATCAATGACCAAGTGAGGGGGAACTGACTTACTTCCAGTGGAGAGCAATTGAACATCTAGCTTGTAATAGACAGAGGTCCAAAAATGTTTTTCTCTCCTATGTAAAGAAGTATTCTCTGGGTAAAGATTTTGGAGGCATAGTTTAGGGATTAGTGGTATTGGGGTAAAGGCCATTTCAGAGATATAGCGCAGTACTGAGCTCCAAAACGTTTGTAAATAAAATTGATTTATAAAGCCCTTCTTACATCAGCTGATATCTCAAAGTGCTGTACAGAAACCCAGCCTAAAACCCCAAACAGCAAGCAATGCAGGTGTAGAAGCACAGTGGCTAGAAAAAACTCCCAAAAAGGACAGAACCTAGGAAGAAACCTTGAGAGGAACCAGGCTATGAGGGGTGGCCAGTCCTCTTCTGGCTGTGCCTGGTGGAGGTTATAACAGAACATGGCCAAGATGTTCAAATGTTCATAGATGACCAGCAGGGTCAAATAATAATAATCACAGTGGTTGTCGAGGGTGCAACATGTCAGCACCTCAGGAGTAAATGTCAGTTGGCTTTTCATAGCCGATCATTGAGAGTATCTCTACCGCTCCTGCTGTCTCTAGAGAGTTGATAACAGCAGGTCTGGGACTGGTAGCCTGTCCGGTGAACAGGTCAGGGTTCCATAGCTGCAGGCAGAACAGTTGAAACTGGAGTAGCAGCATGGCCAGGTGGACTGGGGACAGCAAGGAATCATCAGGCCAAGTAGTCCTGAGGCATGGTTCTAGGGCTCAGTTCCTCTGAGAAAGAAAGAGAGAGAGCATATTTCAATTCACACAGGACACCAGACAAGACGGGAGAAGTACTCCAGATATAACAGACTTACCCTAGCCCCCCGACACATACACTACTGCAGCATAAATACTGGAGGCTGAGACAGGAGTGGTCGGGAGACACTGTGGCCCCACCCAACGATACCCCCCGACAGGGCCAAAAGGCAGGATATAACCCCATCCACTTTGCCAAAGCACAGCCCCCACACCACTAGAGGGATATCTTCAACCACCAACTTACCATTCTGAGACAAGGCCGAGTATAGCCCACAAAGGTCTCTGCCACAGCACAACCCAAAGGGGGGCACCAACCCAGACAGGCAGATCATGTCAGTGACACACCCCTCCTAGGGACGGCATGGAAGAGCACCAGAAAGGCAGAGAATCCCAGTGGAGAAAGGGGAACCGGCCAGGCAGAGACAGCAAGGGCGGTTCGTTGCTCCAGAGCCATTCCTTTCACCTTCACACTTCTGGGCCAGACTACACTCAATCATATGACCCACTGAAGAGATGAGTCTTCAATAAAGACTTAAAAGTTGAGACCGAGTCTGCGTCTCTCACATGGGTAGGCAGACCATTCCATAAAAATGGAGCTCTATAGGAGAAAGCCCTGCCTCCAGCTGTTTGCTTAGAAATTCTAGGGACAGTAAGGAGGCCTGCGTCTTGTGACCGTAGCGTACATGTAGGTATGTACGGCAGGACCAAATCAGAAAGATGGGTAGGAGCAAGCCCATGTAATGCTTTGTAGGTTAGCAGTAAAACCTCGAAATCAGCCCTTGCCTTAACAGGAAGCCAGTGTATCTCAGCACATTCCCACAGGCAATGATACAAGGTGCCTAAATGTGTGTTACATGTAACAAACCGGTCTGGGGTATTAGGGTCAAATTTGTGGAGCTTAACAAGGGTGATATACGCTCTCATTACCCAATTGTATTGCAACAATCTCAGGCGGGTGTTTATTGTCTGTATCTGAGCTCTACAGCATATCATACCACCATACACTACGTATCCAGAAGTGGACCTAGAAGTTTGTCCTTAAATATCTTCTAAATATCTATTGGGAGCCCATCTGGACCTCTTTTATCTCCCTTCCTACTGAAAATAGCATCAGATTTCTACAGGATCCATTGATAATTGTCCTTGTTAATTATGAATTGCATTAATGGCTCGGTCTGAATTTAACTTCTTAATGCGCCAGGCCAGCAATTTATCCGGTTTTTCACCATGATCATAGGACTGTCATGGATCAGGACTGTACAGCAAATCTCCTATGTGGACGAGGTGAAGAGAGTTATAGAGACAAGAGGCCACTGTTCTATAGAAGATATGGTGGTGGATGCACCTCCAACTATTTGCAAATGTTGTACATCAATCAAGTGATCTGGATACACTTATTGTGAAGGTGGATGTTCTTAGTATTTATAACCACAGTTATTCATTGTACTGCACAAGAAGTCCAAGAAGCTGGACATCATTATATCTGCAGCTGAGATGTTTTTGGGCCTCCAAGACTACAAGGACTACTGTCACCAGATAATGTTCTGCTCTTACAGGATCCTTCTCAGCCTGTGTAGGGACCTGGTTAGAACAGAATAGCAGACTGATTTAGTTTAATAAAAATGGTGTTATTGACAGTTTGTATGATCCCGTTAACGGGATCGATATGACAACAGCTAGTGAAAGTGCAGGGTGCCAAATTCAAAACAACAAAAATCTCATAATTAAAATTCCTCAAGCATACAAGTATTTTACACCATTTTAAAGATAAAATTCTTGTTAATCCAGACACTGGGTCTGATTTCAAAAAGGCTTTACAGCGAAAGCACCACAAACGATTATGTTAGGTCACCACCAAGCCACAGAAAAACACAGCCATTTTTTTCCAGCCAAAGATAGGACTCACAAAAAGCACAAATAGATAAAATGAATCACTAACATTTGATGATCTTCATCAGATGACACTCATGGGACTTCATGTTACACAATACATGTATGTTTTGTTTGAAAAAGTTCATATTTATATTTTTAAAAATCTACATTTACATTGGCGCGTTACTACGTTCAGTAGTTCCAAAAACATCCAGTGATTTTGCATAGCCACATCAATTTACGGAAATACTCATTAAATGTTGATGAAAATACAAGTGTTACACATTGAATTATAGATATACTTCTCCTTAATGCAACCGCTGTGTCAGATTTTAAAAAAGCTTTACGGAAAACGCAAACCATGCTATAATCTGAGAATGGCGCTCAGAAAACAAATAAATATATCAGCCATGTTGGAGTCAACAGAAATCAGAAATAACATTATAAATATTCACTTACCTTTGATGATCTTCATCAGAATGCACTCCCAGGAATCCTAGTTCCACAAATGTTTGATTTGTTCGATAATGTTCATCATTTATGTCCAAATAGCTACTTTTGTTAGGTCGTTTAGTACACAAATCCAAACGCGCGTGCAGGTCCAGCCGAACGTTGGACAAAAAGTTCAAACAGGTCTTAGAAACATTTCAAACTAAGTATCGAATCAATCTTCAGGATGTTTTTATCATAAATCTTCAATAACGTTCCAACCGGAGAATTCCTATGTCTGTAGAAAAGCAATGGAACGCAGGTCGCTCTCATGTGAAATGCGCGTGACTCTCTGCCAGATCACTGACTCATTCCCCTCTCTTTCGGCCTCACTTCACAGTAGAAGCCTGAAACAAGTTTCTAAAGACGGTTGACATCTAGTGGAAGCCTTAGGAAGTGCAACTTGACCCATATCCCACTGTGTTTTCGATAGGGGCTGAGTTGAAAATCAACCTCAGATTTCCCACTTCCTGTTTGGATTTTTTCTCAGGTTTTTGCCTGCCATATGAGTTATGTTATACTCACAGACATCATTCAAACAGTTTTTAGAAACTTCAGAGTGTTTTCTATCCAAATGTACATATATTAGCAACTGGGACTGAGGAGCTGGCCGTTCACTCTGGGCACATCTGGGCACCTTATTAATCCAAGCTACTCAATACTGCCCCCAGCCTAAGAAGTTAAACAGCATGATCATCATTACACAGGTCCACCTTGTGCTGAAGACAAGAGTAGCTGAATACGTACCTTGGCAGCAGCTAATGGGGATCCCTGATGTCAACGTTGTGAACAGAGTTCCCCTTGGTGGCGATGGGGTTATGGTATGGGCAGGCATAAGCTACAGACAAGTGAAATTTATCGATGGCAATTTGAATGCACAGAGATACCATGACACGATCCTGAGGCCCATTGTCCTGTCATTCATCCACCGCCATCACCTCATGTTTCAGCATGACAATGCGCAGCCCCATGTTCCAAGATTCTGTACACAATTGAAAATGCTGAAAATGTCCCAATTCCGTGGCCTGCAATACTCAGACATGTCACCCTTTGAGCATGTTCGGGATGGTCTGGTACGACGTGTACGACAGCTTGTTCCAGTTCCCTCTTATATCCAGGAATTTCGCACAGACATTGAAGAGCAATGGGTCAATATTCCAGATGCCACAATCAACAGCCTGATGAACTCTATGTAAAGGAGATGTGTCCCAGAGGAGGCAGCAGCAGCTACCCACTTCTCCAGTGCTTAATGTGTAAATTGGGAGGTGCTGGAACCAAAACTGAGCCCGAGAGCATTGATCTGGGGGTCTCTGAGGTACCAGAACACATTAAATAAAATACCTTTATAATATTGCATTCATTATCATGGCTTTTGCGAACTGGCATATTATAATTATAAAAGTCAGTTAAGAACCAATTCTTATTTACAGTGACGGCCTACCCGTACCAAACCCGGACAATGCTGGACCAATTGTGCGCCGCCTTATTGGAATGCCAATCACGGCCAGATGTGATATAGACAAGCTCTCTCTTGCTTTACTTTGTAAAACTGTGCTGTTTGCTCAATAGGCCTATTTGGAAGCTGATAACTTGGTAACACACAAACAGACTAGTATTTTATTTTCAGCAGGATCCATTTGCTTTACAACCTGTGTTTTCCAGTGATTGTATTAGAAATATTGCTAAAGGCCTGTTTTGGCTGCATGCTGTTAACTAACAGATTTTCCACATGTTCCTGACTGTAGAAATGCCTTGTGATTTGGCTACACACAATCCACAACTAGGGCTATTTTGTTTAAATTAGCTATTGATCCTCTGTAGCTAAATACTCCTGGTGTTGTATTGAGAATGATTTCATTTCTTTCTGAACAGACTGCAGAGTCCTGCAGCACCTCAACACACTTCCCACAGCTATTATTCTATCAGGAAATAAATGAAGAAGTGCAATGCTGGAGAGATGAGTTTCCGGCTCATGTCTATAACAGCACAGAGAGGGAGAGAGATCATAGAAAGTGAATCTCATTTTAGTTTTAGCTCATTTAGCTCTGATTGCTTTTATCAGGATTTTTACATTGCAAACAGGATAAATTATTTTTCACGCCACAAGAGGTAGGCTACCTGATCCTGCCAAATGGGTTCCCGGAACGAAAGACTACAAAACTGAGAGGTGCCGGAAGATCTGGCTCAAATTAAGCGCCGCCCTTCTCGTATAATGGGGTAGGGATATCCCAAGAATCCATGAGTGCATGGATGGTTGCACCGAATATTTTTTTATAATTAAACCAAGATAGACCACAGCCAGGTGAGTCATAGTGGGCAGAGCCAAGCACGAGCTAGCAAGATCCTATTGGCCCGCCCTAGCACACAATTTCTGGTAGGGAATGCCTCCTCTGTGAAAGCGCTTGTGTGCAATAACTCAATTCGCCTTTGCGTAAAAATAAAATAAAAAAATAAAAAAACATTTGCAAAGGGTAAAGTCTACAAATCTTAGTCTACTCTGTTCATAACAGATTTTAGTTTTGGGAACAGAACTGGGATCAGATGTTTCATTGATTAGAACATTTGTGGAATGTCGGCCAATATCCATCTCGTTCCATCTTCTCCCACTGCCTGCCAGTGAGCTTCCTCTCACTACCATATTTGGTAGTGAGTGGAAACGCTAAGCGGATTCTTCACATTTATATACACCCGGTGAAATATATGTCTCATTGTTCTATATGTGGCTGCACTGTGGTAGTGGGGGAAAAGGAAGTTCCGGGCAGGCACACACCATTCTTCAGTATAAAGAAAACGCCAGAACTGTTATGTGAAGAAGATAATCTTTGTGTCGGTTTCTATGTAATACCAAAGGTATGTAATAGCAGGTTTAAACTTCCAATTATCGGAAGAACATATCATACCATGCTAGGTAACATCCGTTAAGGTATTAACACGTTTGGTTTGTTATTTTTGTGTCAAACCAAGTGAACGTGAAACTATTTTAAGTCACACAGGTAGAAACTTTGGGTTTGTCTGAATGGATGTACATGATTGCTTCATGGTAATTTAATAAAAAATCTATTTATTTTACATTTCTGAGTTTGTTTAGCATGTTATTGGTTTTGTATAACATTCATGAGTTGGTAAAATGGCGGTGCCCACTCAGTCTGCGCCAACGGACTTCAGTGCAGGTACAGAGACACAATATCACAGTTGCGCTACTGTTTTGAAGCTTAATGTAATGATTATCAGTTTTCTACATGTGTACTAATATTCAGAAACATTATCTTTATCTATAAATGTTACTATGGTGTGAACGGAAATACTATTGGTTTTTGATTTGAAATAATACAGTGAAGACAAGGTTATTCAGGAAAATAGTACATAGTGCTGCCTAAAACATACATTCAGTACAAGGTTGCAGTATTTGTCATTTCTGCATTTAGGTGAATTTGGGAAATTTACTATAGATCAAGTTCACTTACATTGTGTAGACTAATTTTAAAGCGTGTACTTTTTAAGTAATTAATGTTTTGCTATTAATGCTTACCTACCAGATCTATTGAAATAAGATCAGTGCTTGACTTGGACAGGAGCTCACTGGAGCTGAGTACCATCACCTCAAATTTCTACTGGTTGAGCTCATGTTCCTCTTATAGAATATTAGCTCAACAGTATTGTGGAGCTCCTGCACCTAAATATAAACCATATTTTTAGAGAATAAAGAAAGTGCCAAAACTGTCAAGACAATAACCTTTGAAAAAATAGTACCGGCACCTATTTCAGTCAAAGTCAAGCACTGAATTAGATAATTGAACAAGAAGAAAAATATTTAATAGAGAGTAAAGAAAGTGCCGGAACTGTCAAGACAACTTTGTGTCTGTTTGTCATTGTTACTACAGGACGACTAGAATTAAGTCTGAGGCCGGTAACATCAACAGTGACGACAAACCCAGCCTGCCTCTCTCCTTCCACACTGAGTCCAAACCTACATTCACTGGGTCCTGATTGTGACAGTGGAGCCCAGTTTGCTCTGCAGGATCCAGAGATGGCATCAGTGAAGCTGGAAGACTGCAGTCAAACACTGGAGCTGAATGTTAACATTAAAGATGAAGAAGAGTCGGAGAAGATTGGGAAATCTGTTTCTCATGGTAAGAGCAGGTTCTATCTAACTAAGTTTGTTGTTCGTTCCAACTTCCCACTGTGTATGAAAGGTTGCAGTAGAACTGTTTCAATGAAAAGGTAGCTGTTATTTCATGCTACTGAGACTTGCATGGTTTGACACCAGTATTGTCAGCATTTGTTTTATTCACTGGGCTATCTGGAGTGTTCAGGGAGTAGAATAAAGAAGTGAAGTAGACAAACTGCCAGTGTTTTAAAGTTCTATGAAATGAGTCTGTGTAGTTACTAACCCTTGTGATAGTGAGTAGAGGATGACAAGCCCCTTTTTAGCTTTCATCTCTTACCCACTTTTAGAATAGTTTTATTCCCCTGTATTGTACAGCCTACTGATATGAATACATATGTCACCCGGTACAGACAGAAGAGGACCGGTCACCCCTTTGGGCCTGGTTCCTCTCTAACTTTGTTCCAAGGTTCCTGCTTTCTAGGGAGTTTTTCCTGGCTGCTGCTTCTACATCTGCATTGCTTGTTCTTTGTGGTTTTAGGCTGGGTTTCTGTGAAGTACTTTGTGACAACTGCTGATGTAAAAAGGGCTTCATAATATTGATTTGATTGACATGTATATCACACCAACTGACTGGTTCTTCTGATGTTGTTCACACAGGAGACCACGTTGAGACATTCCCTGCATCCAGACAACAACAGCAGGAAGATCACAGAGCTAAGAGGTCTCACCACTGCCCACATTGTGTGGAGATTTTCCCATTTCTATCAAAGCTAAAAGCACACCTAAAAATACACACAGGAGAGAAGCCTTACTCCTGCTCTGACTGTGGGGTGAGTTTCTCTCGACTGGGCCACTTAAAAAGACATGAACATATACATACAGGAGAGAAGCCTTGCTTCTGCTCTGACTGTGGGAAGAGTTTTTCTCGACTGGACCTCTTAAAAAAGCATGAACTTATACATACAGGAGAGAAGCCTTACTCCTGCCCTGACTGTGGAAGGAGTTTTTCTCGACTGAGCCACTTAAAAAAACATGAATTTATACATACAGTAGTGAAGCCTTACCCCTGCTCTGACTGTGTAAAATGCTTCACAACATCAGCTCAGCTAAAAGTTCATCAGAGAACACACACAGGTGAGAAGCCGTACTCCTGCTCTGACTGTGGAAAGATTTTCTCTCAACTGGGCCACTTAAAAAGACACGAACATATACATACAGGAGTGAATACTTATGCCTGCTCTAACTGTGTGAAATGCTTCATTACATCAACTGATCTAAAAGTTCATCAGAGAACACACACAGGAGAGAAGCCTTACTCCTGCTCTGACTGTGGAAAGAGTTTCTCTCTACTGGGCAACTTAAAAAGACATGAACGTATACATACAGGAGTGAAGCCTTACTCCTGCTCTGATTGTGGAAAGAGTTTCTCGCAAATGGGCCAGTTGAAAAGACACCAAGCTAAACATAAAGGAGAGAAGACTTACCACTCGTAATGTGGCAAGAGTAACTCAAGTGAAAGTCACCAAGTAAAGTACTACTTGTGTAAAAAGCTGAAATTATTTGGTTGTAAATACACTTATGTATCAAAAGTAGAAGTATGAATCATTTCAAATTCCTTAACTTAACCTCTGGGTGTCCCTAAACCGGGACGGTTGTTGCTAACGTGCGCTAATGTGACTAGAATGACGTTGAATCCAACAGCCAACTTTCCGGGACATAGACATGTCTTATATGGGCAGAAAGCTTAAATTCTTGTTAATCTAATTGCGGTCACCAATTTAACAGTAGCTGTTACAGTGAAAAAAATACCATGCTATTGTTTGAGGAGAGTGCACGACAATAAAATAACATATCACGGCAACTGGTTTGATATATTCACCTCTGAAGGTAAATAATGTACTTACATTCAGTAATCTTGCTCTGATACAGTGCCTTGCGAAAGTATTCGGCCCCCTTGAACTTTGCGACCTTTTGCCACATTTCAGGCTTCAAACATAGATATAAAACTGTATTTTTTTGTGAAGAATCAACAACAAGTGGGACACAATCATGAAGTGGAACGACATTTATTGGATATTTCAAACTTTTTTAACAAATCAAAAACTGAAAAATTGGGCGTGCAAAATTATTCAGCCCCCTTAAGTTAATACTTTGTAGCGCCACCTTTTGCTGCGATTACAGCTGTAAGTCGCTTGGGGTATGTCTCTATCAGTTTTGCACATCGAGAGACTGAAATTTTTTCCCATTCCTCCTTGCAAAACAGCTCGAGCTCAGTGAGGTTGGATGGAGAGCATTTGTGAACAGCAGTTTTCAGTTCTTTCCACAGATTCTCGATTGGATTCAGGTCTGGACTTTGACTTGGCCATTCTAACACCTGGATATGTTTATTTTTGAACCATTCCATTGTAGATTTTGCTTTATGTTTTGGATCATTGTCGTTGGAAGACAAATCTCCGTCCCAGTCTCAGGTCTTTTGCAGACTCCATCAGGTTTTCTTCCAGAATGGTCCTGTATTTGGCTCCATCCATCTTCCAATCAATTTTAACCATCTTCCCTGTCCCTGCTGAAGAAAAGCAGGCCCAAACCATGATGCTGCCACCACCATGTTTGACAGTGGGGATGGTGTGTTCAGGGTGATGAGCTGTGTTGCTTTTACGCCAAACATAACGTTTTGCATTGTTGCCAAAAAGTTCAATTTTGGTTTCATCTGACCAGAGCACCTTCTTCCACATGTTTGGTGTGTCTCCCAGGTGGCTTGTGGCAAACTTTAAACAACACTTTTTATGGATATCTTTAAGAAATGGCTTTCTTCTTGCCACTCTTCCATAAAGGCCAGATTTGTGCAATATATGACTGATTGTTGTCCTATGGACAGAGTCTCCCACCTCAGCTGTAGATCTCTGCAGTTCATCCAGAGTGATCATGGGCCTCTTGGCTGCATCTCTGATCAGTCTTCTCCTTGTATGAGCTGAAAGTTTAGAGGGACGGCCAGGTCTTGGTAGATTTGCAGTGGTCTGATACTCCTTCCATTTCAATATTATCGCTTGCACAGTGCTCCTTGGGATGTTTAAAGCTTGGGAAATCTTTTTCTATCCAAATCCGGCTTTAAACTTCTTCACAACAGTATCTTGGACCTGCCTGGTGTGTTCCTTGTTCTTCATGATGCTCTCTGTGCTTTTAACGGAACTCTGAGACTATCACAGTGCAGGTGCATTTATACGGAGACTTGATTACACACAGGTGGATTGTATTTATCATCATTAGTCATTTAGGTCAACATTGGATCATTCAGAGATCCTCACTGAACTTCTGGAGAGAGTTTGCTGCACTGAAAGTAAAGGGGCTGAATAATTTTGCACGCCCAATTTTTCAGTTTTTGATTTGTTAAAAAAGTTTGAAATATCCAATAAATGTCGTTCCACTTCATGATTGTGTCCCACTTGTTGTTGATTCTTCACAAAAAAATACAGTTTTATATCTTTTGTTTGAAGCCTGAAATGTGGCAAAAGGTCGCAAAGTTCAAGGGGGCCGAATACTTTCGCAAGGCACTTATGTCATCCTGAGGGTCCCACAGATAAAATGTAGCATAGTTTTGTTTGATAAAATACATTTTCATGTTCAACTGTAGGAACTGGGTTCTACATTTTGAACCCCTGCTGTCTCTGGCTCCACACCCACCCATCAAGATGTGTGAAGGTTAGTGTATAAGCTAATGATCCGTCATGTATGACATTCCTGGGAGTGTGTAAACTTAATTGATTTAATACCATAGCATTTGTATATGTTCTCTATAGTTATGCACTTAAATGACCAATTCGGCACATTTGGGCAAACTCCTGGCAGACTTGATTACAGTCCAGTAATGTAATTCTTCACTGCATCAGTCAAACTGTGCACACACTGCTGCCATCTGGTGGCCAAAATCTAAATTACATCTAGACTCCTTTCTGAAAGTATGGCCTTTCTCTTGCTTTTCAAAGATGATAGAAAATAAAAACACAGTTTTTTTTGCTTGTATTATCTTTTACCAGATCTAATGTGTTATTCTCCTACATTAATTTCACATTTCCACAAACTTCTAATTGTTTCCTTTTAAACGGTCTCAAGAATATGCATGTATTTGCTTCAGGTGCTGAGCTACAGGCAGTTAGATTTGCGTATGTCATTTTAGGTGAAAATGTCACCAAACAAATGGGTACGATCCTTGAGCTTTTTAAGTGAATCAGACGACACAATTGTTTTTTTTTATATTGCAGATAGCCAGGGGCACACTCCAGCACCATTTACAAACTAAGCATTTGTGTTTTGTGAGTGCGCCAGATCAGAGGCAGTGGGGAGGACCAGGGATGTTATCTTGATAAGTGCATGAATTGGACTATTTTCTGTCATGCAAATCATAAAAAAATGTAATGAGTACTTTTGGGTGTCAGGGAAAATGTATGGAGTAAAAAGTACATTTTCTTTAGGAATTTTTGGGAAGTAAAAGTTGTCAAATATAAATATTAAAGTACAGATACTCCCAAAAAACGACTTAGGTAAAAACTAAGTACTTTACACCACTGCCTGCATCCCTGCCGTGTGTCAGCATTGGAGGCTGGTGGTATGATGGTTGGGGTGTGTTTTCAGGACACACATTGGGCCCCTTGATAAAAGCTGAGCAATGTTTGAATGCCACAGGATGTCTAAAAATCATTACCAATCAGGTGCATCCCTTCATGGCAGCAGTGTATCCATCTGCAAATAGATTTCTTCAGCAGGATTATGCCACAAGGCTTGTCCAGGAATGGTTCCAAGAACAGCTCACTGAATTCACTGTAATTGTGCATCTGTGGGAGGAGATGAAACAAGCTATTCAGAGTAGATCCACTCCCAGCCAACTTGACACAATTGTGGGACGCATTGGAGTCAACATGGGTCAGCGTCCCTGTGGAACACTCAACACCTTTGACAGTCTATGCCGTGACGATTTGAGGCTGTTCTGAGGACAAAGGGGGGTGCAACTCAATATTAGGAAGGTGTTTCTGATGTTTTGTACTCTGTGTATATCAGAAAAGATGGTGTGATGATTAGTTTGGGTGGATTATTTTATATTACTAAATAACCTTTGTTCAATGATAAATGTAGAGCTTGTATGTATACTATGCATTTTTTGTGTTTCCTGTTTGACCCCAGGAAGAGTAGCCGCTGGGGATCCTAATAAAAATACTAAATGTATCAGATATTGATGACGTGTTGATCAGTTTTCACCATTAGTATTTTAATGAATGTTTCATTCAATGTGTTTCTATGGGATATAGTAGTAAAGGCCAAATTCTGTATTTTATCAAATCATTTTTAAACATGTTTATACCTAATGTCCTAAAATACAAAATAAATGATCTAAACAATCCATGGTACGACCTTCTTAAAACCATCTCATATGTCAGCATAGTATTGTAATGCATTATTAGTCTTTTTATGGTGCTAAAGTCCAGGGACAGCATTACCACCACAATCCAATAATGACCCAGTTACTATTGGGGGAATGGAACCAGAGAGGAAGCTTGTGTTACCTTTCTCACATCACTACAGTATTCATTTCAACAGACCTTTTCCATGACCCATTGTTAGAGCTCAATATATACCCAGGAACCCAGGACTATATTGAGGGTCAGACTGTTGTAATGCCCAGTTGATTATGTAAATAGTATTGGAGAACTCTGGTATTGATGGTCCATTTGAGGGTGAGTCATTGATATGAATGTTTAGAGTGAAAGAGCTGTGACCTCACGTGTGATGGTCCACATCTACCAGAACCTTTCCTATTGGGTTAGTAAGCACCACCGCATTTTAGTAAGCCATTGTTCAAAATGTGATCATACACACAGTAACAATGGGAGGGGGTGTGGCCTGCATAAGGGAGGAGGTTGATCTCAGACAGAGTTGACAGGTTAACAGTGAGGACAAACCCAGCCTGCCTCTCTCCTTTCACACTGCCTTCCAAACAGATTCTAAACCTACAGTCACTGGGTCCTGATTGACAGTGGAGACTTGTTGCGCTGCAGGATCTAGAGATGGCATCACTGGACAGGTCTCCATTGGGCCAAGTCTACAACAAAAACATTTAGCAAAACAATCATTGCAACGTGATGGAAACGACAGATACAGGAGACATTTTTCTAAAGATCCACAAATGTTTTATCCGTCCGAACAGCAGCAGGAAAACATTGAAGAACCACAGTGCAATGCTGCGAAGGTGTAAGAATGGCGCTGCCAAAATCAGAGACTCATCTCCTGAGTAAACACCACAAATCGTGAGCACATACCTCATCCCCTGAATACAAACCAAGTCATTTTACATACAGGACTTCAAACTGTAAAATAGATATAATATTTTGAATCATCACACCTTTTGCTGTGTACTGCAGTGTTTCCTAATCCTGGTCCAGGGGACCCAAAGGGGGGTGTTTTTTTGTTTTTGCCCCTAACACTCACACACTGGATTGAACTAAACAACTCAAGCCTTTGAACTGAATATGGTATGTGAGTGTGAGGGCAAAAACATACATGTACACCCTTTGGGACTAGGATTGGGGAACACTGCTGTACTGAAAGTCCTCCATCTTCAGAACTTCACTGCTGACATGCACATTTTTGGGATTGTATACAGGGTGAAGAAACCAAGGTGGACATTTGTAATTTGATTGAACTATCCCTTTAATTAGAGTTCCTTTGGAGCTACATTTAGTTAGAGATGCATTTTCTCTAAGCCTGTGCTATAAATAAATATTTCATATTCCTAGGTCTAGTACAATGGGAAAACATTGTTTTCCCAATGCTGTATTTTTTTCATTGTACTACAATCTTACATTTTTGTATGGGCTGTTCGTAACATCAGGGTGCTGCTGCAGGTTCTCTGCGTCTCTTGACCATGTCAGGCAGGCCGGGCACAAAGCTCAAGTCACGCTCTCCACTCCCCCACCATTAGTTATTCAGCAAGCTGATAACACATCTCTCCCGACAGACACAAGCAAAACCTCTTGCATAAATGTAGCAGTCTATACACCTAATCATTAGTGATCTGACATGCTGTAATTGCTTGGAAACTGTAGGTTACTAACAGTAGCAGCTACATAGTCTAGCTTACTATGGCCCTGTCCCTCTGGCCAGGGTAAACAAAGTGGTAATGTTGTGTATTGTATATACAGTACTTCACTTCAGTTTATTTCATTTAATTATACACATCAGAAAAAAGTGGCTGCCCAGCATGAATTCATGTACAAACATTATTTTTCATTGCATTCTTGTCATTTAGCAGATGTTTTTATCCAGAGAGACTTACAGGACAAATAAGAGTTAATTGCCTTGCTCAAGGACACAATGACAGATTTTTCACCTAGTCGGCTCAGGATTCAAACCAGCGACCTTTCAGTTACTGGCCCAACACTCTTAACCGCTGGCTACCTGCCAGATCAATTAACTTCAATACAGTTATTCAAATACATTAATCATCAATGACTAAAATAATGAATCTAGTATTAAGATACAATTTCATAAACACAAGTAGTTGATTCATAGATTGTTTACCATTAAACAAAGTTGTTTAGTAATATAAAATAATCCACCCAAACTAAATCTGAAAACTGATCATCAGACCATCTTTATCTGATATACACAGTGTGTTCAAAACATTAGGAACACCTTCCTAATAGAGTTGCACCCCCTTTATCCTCAGAACGTCCTCAAATCGTCAGGACATGGACTGTCCAAGGTGTTGTGTGCGGTTCACAGGGAAGCTGGTCCATGTTGACTCTAATGCTTCCTACAATTGTGTCAAGTTGGCTGGGAGTGTATCTACTCTGAATAGCTCGTTCCATCTCCTCCCACAGATGCACAATTACTGTGAATTCAGTGTAATGTTCTTGGAACCATTCCTGGACAAGCCTTGTGGCATAATCCTGCTGAAGAAAACAACTTGCAGATGGATACACTGCTACCGTGAAGGGAGGCACCTGATTGGCAGTAATTATTTAGATATCCTGTGGCATTCAAACATTGCTCAACTTTTATCAAGTGCCCCCCAATGTGTGGCCTGAAAACACACCCCAACCAACACACCACCAGCCTGCAATGCTGACACACAGCATGGATGCATGAAGGGGTGTAAAGTACTTTTGGGGGGGTATCTATACTTGACTATAAATATTTTGTGCAACTTTTACTTTTATTTCGCAAATTCCTAAAGTAAATAATGTACTTTTTACTCCAAACATTTGCCCTGACACCCAAAAGTACTCATTACATTTTTTTAAATGATTAGCATGACAGAAAATGGTCCAATTCACACACTTATCAAGATAACATCCCTGGTCCTCCCCACTGCCTCTGATCTGGCGGACTCACAAAACACAAATGCTTTGTTTGTAAATGGTGTTGGAGTGTGCCCCTGGCTATAAGTAATATAGTAATATAAAAAAACACAATTGTGCCGTCTAGTTAGCTTAAAAACCTCAAGGAAGAAGTAAGGTTCAGTTCTTTGTGTGTTCTCTACAGTCAGATCAGTGACAAGGCTTCTCTCCTTTGTTTACCTTGGTGGCTTTTTAAGATGCCCAGTAGAGAGAACCTCTTTCCATAGTCTGAGCAGGAGTAAGGCTTCACTCCTGTATGTATACGTTCATGTCTTTTTAAGTGGCTCAGTCGAGAGAAACGCTTTCCACAGTCAGAGCAGGAGTAAGGCTTCTCTCCTGTGTGTGTTCTCTGATGAACTTTTAGCTCAGCTGATGTTGTGAAGCATTTTACACAGTCAGAGCAGCAGTAAGGCTTCACTCCTGTATGTATACGTTCATGTCTTTTTAAGTGGCTCAGTCGAGAGAAACGCTTTCCACAGTCAGAGCAGGAGTAAGGCTTCTCTCCTGTGTGTGTTCTCTGATGAACTTTTAGCTCAGCTGATGTTGTGAAGCATTTTACACAGTCAGAGCAGGAGTAAGGCTTCACTCCTGTATGTATACGTTCATGTGTTTTTAAGGTGCCTGGTAGAGAGAAACTCTTTCCACAGTCAGAGCAGCAGTAAGGCTTCTCTCCTGTATGTAGACGTTCATGTCTTTTTAAGTTGCCCATTTGATAGAAACTCTTTCCACAGTCAGAGCAGGAGTAAAGCTTCAATCCTGTATGTAGACGTTCATGTGTTTTTAAGTGGGAAAGTTGAGAGAAACTAGTTCCACAGTCAGAGCAGAAGAAAGGCTTCTCTCCTGTGTGTGTTCTCTGATGATCTTTTAGCTCAGCTGATGTTGTGAAGCATTTTACACAGTCAGAGCAGGAGTAAGGCTTCTCTCCTGTATGTCTACGTTCATGTCTTTTTAAGTGGCCCATTTGAGAGAAACTCTTTCCACAGTCAGAGCAAGAGTAAGGCTTCAATCCTGTATGTATACGTTCATGTGTTTTTAAGTGGGAAAGTTGAGAGAAACTAGTTCCACAGTCAGAGCAGAAGAAAGGCTTCTCTCCTGTGTGTGTTCTCTGATGATCTTTTAGCTGAGCTGATGTTGTGAAGCATTTTACACAGTCAGAGCAGCAGTAAGGCTTCACACCAATATGTCTACGTTCATGTGTTTTTAAGTGGCCCAGTCGAGAGAAACTCTGTCCACAGTCAGAGCAGGAGTAAGGCTTCACTCCTGTATGTATACGTTCATGTGTTTTTAAGTTGCCCAGTAGAGAGAAACTCTTTCCACAGTCAGAGCAGGAATAAGGCTTCTCTCCTGTGTGTGTTCTCTGATGAACTTCTAGATGAGCTGATGTTGTGAAGCATTTTACACAGTCAGAGCAGGAGTAAGGCTTCCCTCCAGTGTGCACTCTCTGATGAACTGCCAAAGCTCCTGGTGTTGTGAATCTCTTCCCACAGTCAGTACAGGAATAGGGATTCTCTCCAGTGTGTATTTGTAGGTGTGTTTTTAGCTTTGATAGAAATGGGAAAATCTCCTCACAATGTGGGCAGTGGTGAGACCTCTTAGCTCTGTGATCTTCCTGCTGTTGCTCTCTAGATGTAGAGAATGTCTTAACATGGTCTCCTGTGTGAACAACATCAGAACAACCAGTCAGTTGGTGTGATATACATGTCTATCAAAAGTATATATTATGAAGCCCTTTTTACATCAGCAGTTGTCAGAAAGTGCTTCACAGAAACCCAGCCTAAAATCCCCAAAGAGCAAGCAATGCAGATGTAGAAGCACAGTAGCCAGGAAAAACTCCCTAGAAAGCAGGAACCTTGGAAGAAATGTAGAGAGGAACCAGGCCCAAAGGGGTGGCCAGTCCTCTTCTGTCTGTACCGGGTGAGATATGTATTCATATCAGTAGGCTGTACAACACAGGGGAATAAAACTATTCTAAAAGTGGGTAAGAGTTGAAAGTTAAAAAGGGGCGTGTCATCCTCTACTCACTATAACAAGGGTTAGTAACGACACAGACTAATTTCATAGAACTTTAAAACACTGACAGCTTGTCTACTTCACTTCTTTAGTCTCCTCTCTGATCACTCCAGATCATAGCCAAGTGAATAAAACAAATGCTGGAAATACTGGTGTCAAACCATGCAAGTCTCAGTAGCATGAAATAACATCTACCTTCTCATTGAAACAGTTCTACTGCAACTTTTCATACACAGTGGAAAGTTGGAACCAACAACAAACTTAGTTAGATAGAACCTGCTCTTACCATGAGAAACAGATTTCCCAATCTCCTCCTCTTCTTCTTCATCTTTAATGTTGACATTCAGCTCCAGTGTTTGACTGCAGTCTTCCAGCTTCACTGATGCCATCTCTGGATCCTGCAGTGCAAACTGGGCTCCACTGTCACAATCAGGACTCAGTGACTGTAGGTTTGGACTCAGTGTGGAAGGAGAGAGGCAGGCTGGGTTTGTCCTCACTGTTGATGTTACCGGCCTCAGACTTAATTCTAGTCGTCCTGTAGTAACAATGAGAAACAGAAAAAAAAGAAAAGAAAAAAAAAGTTAGTCTTGACAGTTCTGGCACTTGCTTATTTAAAAAAATATATATATAAAAATATAATATTTATTTTTGTTCAATTATCTAATTCAGTGCTTGACTTGGACTGAAATAGGTGCCGATACTCAGCTCCGGTGAGCTGAGGACTGATCTCAGTTCAATAGATCTGGTAGCTAAGCATTGACAACAAAACATTAATTAACTCACATTAGACAAAGTACACGCTATAAATTAGGCTACGCAACGTAAGTGAATCTATAGTAGATTTCCCACATTTAGTACTAGCTCATGCTTGGCTCTGCCCACTATGACTCATCTGTTCCCATTGGAAACAACTGGCTGTGGTCTATCTTGGTTTGGTGCAACCGTCGTTGCATTCAGGGATCCTTGGGATGGCCCTACCTCATTATATGAGAACGGTGGTGCTTAATTTGAGCCAGATCTACCGGCACCTCTCAGTTTTGCAGTCTTTCGTTCCGGAACCCATTTGCCAGGATCAGGTAGCCTACCTCTTGTGACATGAAAAAGTATTTCATCACGCAAAAATCTGCATAAAAGCAATCAAGAGTAATTACATTTGGATTCCTCTGTAATTGTCATGCCCCATAAAAAACGTGCTTGATGTTCTAAGAATGTATTAATGTTGGGCCGAACCAGGTTTATGGTTTGTGCAACATTGTAGCCTATTTAGACCAAGGCGTGGCCATTACGGTGGTGAGAGAGAAGCACACCTGTATCTCTCACAGAACTAAAATGAGATTCACTTTCTATGATCTCTCTCCCTCTCTGTGCTGTTATAGACATGAGCCGACAACTCATCTCTCCAGCATTGCACTTCTTCATTTATTTCCTGATAGAATAATAGCTGTGGGAAGTGTGTTGAGGTGCTGCAGGACTCTGCAGTCTGTTCAGAAAGAAATGAAATCATTCTCAATACAACACCAGGAGTATTTAGCTACAGAGGATCAATAGCTAATTTTAAAAAGCCCAGCTGTGGATTGTGTGTAGCCAAATCACAAGGCATGTCTACAGTCAGGAACATGTGGCAAATCTGTCAGTGAACAACATGCAGCCAAAACAGGCCTTTAGCAATATTTCTAATCCAATCACTGGAAAACACAGGTTGTAAAGCAAATTGATCCTGCTGAAAAGAAAATACTAGTCTGTCTGTGTGTTAACAAGTTATCAACTTCCAAATAGGCCTATTGAGCAAACAGCACAGTTTTACAAATGAAAGCAAGAGAGATAAGCTTTTGTCCGGTGAGTGAGCTGCACATCATTGGGTGAGTCAGTGAAACTGGAAAGCTTGTTTAGGACTATAACTTTCTCCTCATATTGTACAATGTGTTTCTCCTCACACCTGGCCTAGGCTATTGATGGATTAGAGACACGGTCGTTTATATTGACCTCAGATTCTCAGTTTGTCAGTGTCAAAGTAGTCTGTCATTTTGGTCATCTGTGAGGTATTAAAAAATATTCTTCAAAAGTCCCCAGTCATCTAAAATGATGTAGAACTGCATGAAATCCGTTTATAAAAGGCCACATTTTTCCAGGACTCCAGGCTACAATAAATGTACTTCATGTGTGTAACTTCTGTAAGCGGCTCAACACCACTGCTCCCTAGTGGCACAGCGGTCTAAGGCACCGCATCTCAGCGCAAGAGGCATCACAACAGTCCCTGGTTCGTATCCAGTCTGTATCACATCTGGCCGTGATTGGCAGTCCCATAGGGCGGCGCACAATTGGCCCAGCATCGTCTGGGTTTGGTACGGGTAGGCCGTCACTGTAAATAAGAATTTGTTCTCAACTGACTCACCGAGTTAAATAAAATAAAACAAGTATAATATGCCAGTTCGCAAAAGCCATGATAATGCATGCAATATTATAAAGGTATTTTATTTAATGTGTTCTGGTACCTCGGAGACCCGCAGGTCAACACTCTCGGGCTCAGTTTTGGTTCCAGCACCTCCCAATTTACACATTATAAGCACTGGAGAAATTGGTAGCTGCCGCTGCCTCCTCCGGCACACATCTCCTTTGCATAGAATTCGTGAGGATGTTGATTTTGGCCTTTGGAATAGACCACAACCACAACACCTGAACAGGATCGATACGTCCGAACATCACACCTGCTAGACAGGAATGTCAGTGTTTTGCCATGGCCAGCGAAGAGCCCGGATCTCAATCCCATTGAGCAGGTCTGGGACCTGTAGGATCGGAGGGTGAGGGATAGGGCCATTCCCCCAGGAAATGCCCGGGATCTTGCAGGTGCCTTGGTCGAAGAGCGGGGTAACATCTCACAGCAAGAACTGGCAAATCTGGTGCAGTCCATGAGGAGATGCACTGCGGTACTTAATGCAGCTGGTGGCCACACCAGATACCGACTGTTACTTTTGATTTTGACCCCCCCCCTTTGTTCAGGGACACATTATTCTATTTCTGTTAGTCACATGTCTGTGGAACTTGTTCAGTTTATGTCTCAGTTGTTGAATCTTGTTATTTTACATACAAATATTTACACGTTAAGTTTGCTGAAAATAAACGCAGTTGACTGTAAGAGGACGGTTCTTATTTTGCCGAGTTTATTTTTACCATGTCAGCTCAGGGATTCGATCCAGCAACCTTTCGATTACTGGCCCATCTCTCTAACCACTAAACTATCTCATAAGTCATGAAAATGATGAGCCATATCATCCTCCACTCACTATCACAAGGGTTAGAAACTACACAGACTCATTTCATAGAATTTAAAAACACTGTCAGTTTTACTACACTTCTTCAGTCTAGTCTCTGAACACTCCAGACAGCCCAGTGAATAAAACAAATGCTGACAATACTGGTGTCAAATCATGCAAGTGTCATTAGCATGAAATAACATCTACCTTCTCATTGAAACAGTTCATCATGAAACAGTTCTACTGCAACTTTTCATACACAGTGGGAAGTTGGAATGAACAACAAACTAAGTTAGATAGAACCTGCTCTTACCATGAGAAACAGATTTCCCAATCTTCTCCTCCTCTTCTTCATCTTTAATGTTGACATTCAGCTCCAGTGTTTGACTGCAGTCTTCCAGCTTCACTGATGCCATCTCTGGATCCTGCAGTGCAAACTGGGCTCCACTGTCACAATCAGGACCCAGTGACTGTAGGTTTGGACTCAGTGTGGAAGGAGAGAGGCAGGCTGGGTTTGTCCTCACTGTTGACGTTACCGACCTCATACCTGAGTCTGCAAATAGTAGAAGAGAAACAGACACAAAAGTTATTTTCTTGACAGTTTTGGCAAGGTCTTTATTCTTTATTAAATATATATATATATATATAGTTCAATTATCTAATTCAGTGCTTGACTTGGACTGAAATAGTTGCCGATACTCATTTTGTGTGCCGGTACTGTTTATATTTAGGTGCAGGAGCTTCATAATACATTTGAGCTAATACTTAACCTGTAGTAGATAAATGCATACAAGACTCAAAAACCATTTAGTACAAGGTTACAGTTTGTTTTAGGCAGCACTGTGATATTTTGATTGATAACCTTGTATTCACGGTTTTACTTCAAAAAACAATTGTATTTCCTGTTCACACCATAGTAACGTTTATAGATAAAGACAAACTGAATGTGTCAATATTATTTCACATGTAGTAAACCGATAATCATTACATTAAACTTCAAAAACAGTAGTGCAACCGTAAAATTGTCTCTCTGCTGCATCCACACTGCCTGCACTGTAGTCTGTTGACACAGACCGAGTGGGGGCCGCCATTTTACCACCTCGTGAATTTTTCCTTTCATGGAGTTCTACGGACAATTCCTTCGACCAAGTGATTGATTTTTGCTCTGACGTGCACTGTCAAATATGGGACCTTATATAGACAGGTGTGTGCCTGTCCAAATCATGTCCAATCAATTGAATTTACCACAGGTTGACAACAATCAAGTTGTAGAAACATCTCAAGGATGATCAATGGAAACAAGATGCACCTGAGCTCAATGTTAAGTCGCATAGCAAAGGGTCTGAATACTTATGTAAATAAGGTAGCCGTTTTTTAAATTTTTTATAAATGTTTAAACATTTCTAAAAACCTGCGTTTGCTTTGTCATTGTGGGGTATTGAGTGTAGATTGATGAGGGACATTTTTAATTTAATCAATTTTAAAATAAGGCTGTAACGTAACAAAATGTGGTAAAAAATCAAGGGGTCTGAATACTTTCCGAATGCACTGTACGTATTCATATCAGTAGTCTGGCAGTGTACGTATTCATATCAGTAGTCTGGCAGTGTACGTATTCATATCAGTAGTCTGGCAGTGTACGTATTCATATCAGTAGTCTGGCAGTGTACGTATTCATATCAGTAGTCTGGCAGTGTACGTATTCATATCAGTAGTCTGGCAGTGTACGTATTCATATCAGTAGTCTGGCAGTGTACGTATTCATATCAGTAGTCTGGCAGTGTACGTATTCATATCAGTAGTCTGGCAGTGTACGTATTCATATCAGTAGTCTGGCAGTGTACGTATTCATATCAGTAGTCTGGCAGTGTACGTATTCATATCAGTAGTCTGGCAGTGTACGTATTCATATCAGTAGTCTGGCAGTGTACGTATTCATATCAGTAGGCTGGTACTGTACGTATTCATATCAGTAGGCTGGTACTGTACGTATTCATATCAGTAGGCTGGTACTGTACGTATTCATATCAGTAGGCTGGTACTGTACGTATTCATATCAGTAGGCTGGTACTGTACGTATTCATATCAGTAGGCTGGTACTGTACGTATTCATATCAGTAGGCTGGTACTGTACGTATTCATATCAGTAGGCTGGTACTGTACGTATTCATATCAGTAGGCTGGTACTGTACGTATTCATATCAGTAGGCTGGTACTGTACGTATTCATATCAGTAGGCTGGTACTGTACATATTCATATCAGTAGGCTGGTACTGTACATATTCATATCAGTAGGCTGGTACTGTACATATTCATATCAGTAGGCTGTGCAATACAAAAGGGGAATAAAACTATTCTATAAGTTATGAAAATTATTAGCTATATCATCCTCCACTCACTATCACAAGGGTTAGAAACTACACAGACTCACTTCATAGAACTTTAAACACTGGCAGTTTGTCTACTTCACTTCTTTAGTCTCCTCTCTGAGCACTCCAGATAGACCAGTGAATAAAACAAATGCTGGCAATACTGGTGTCAAACCATGCAAGTGTAAGTAGCATGAAATAACATCTACCTTCTCATTGAAACAGTTCATCGTGAAATCCTGCCCTGCCTTTCTAAAGTCTTCGAAAGCCAAGTTAACAAACAGATCACCGACCATTTAGAATCCCACCGTACCTTCTCCACAATCTGGTTTCCGAGTTTGTCATGGGTGCACCTCAGCCACGCTCAGGGTCCTAAACAATATCATAACCGTCATCGATAAAAGACAGTACTGTGCAGCCGTCTTCATCTACCTGGCCAAGGCTTTCGACTCTGTCAATCACCGCATTCTTATCGGCAGACTCAACAGCCGTGGTTTCTCAAATGACTGCCTTGCCTGGTTCACCAACTACTTCTCCAATAGAGTTCAGTGTGTCAAATCGGAGGGCCTGTTGTCCGGGCCTCTGGCAGGCTCTATGGGGGTGCCACAGGGTTCAATTCTCGGGCCGACTCTTTTCTCTGTATATATCAATGATGTCGCTCTTGCTGCTGGTGATTCTCTGATCCACCTCTACGTAGACACCATTCTGTAAATGTCTTCCCCTTCTTTGGACACTGTGTTAACTAACCTCCAGGCGAGCTTCAATGCAACACAACTCTCCTTCCGTGGCCTCCAACTGCTCTTAAATGCAAGTAAAACTAAATGTATGCTCTTCAACAGATCACTGCCCACACCTGCCCGCCCGTCCAGAATCACCACTCTGGACGGTTCTGACTTAGAATACAGTGCCTTGCGAAAGTATTCGGCCCCCTTGAACTTTGCGACCTTTTGCCACATTTCAGGCTTCAAACATAAAGATATAAAACTGTATTTTTTTGTGAAGAATCAACAACAAGTGGGACACAATCATGAAGTGGAACGACATTTATTGGATATTTCAAACTTTTTTAACAATTCAAAAACTGAAAAATTGGGCGTGCAAAATTATTCAGCCCCTTTACTTTCAGTGCAGCAAACTCTCTCCAGAAGTTCAGTGAGCATCTCTGAATGATCCAATGTTGACCTAAATGACTAATGATGATAAATACAATCCACATGTGTGTAATCAAGTCTCCGTATAAATGCACCTGCACTGTGATAGTCTCAGAGGTCCGTTAAAAGCACAGAGAGCATCATGAAGAACAAGGAACACACCAGGCAGGTCCGAGATACTGTTGTGAAGAAGTTTAAAGCCGGATTTGGATACAAAAATATTTCCCAAGCTTTAAACATTCCAAGGAGCACTGTGCAAGCGATAATATTGAAATGGAAGGAGTATCAGACCACTGCAAATCTACCAAGACCTGGCCATCCCTCTAAACTTTCAGCTCATACAAGGAGAAGACTGATCAGAGATGCAGCCAAGAGGCCCATGATCACCCTGGATGAACTGCAGAGATCTACAGCTGAGGTGGGAGACAATCAGTCATATATTGCACAAATCTGGCCTTTATGGAAGAGTGGCAAGAAGAAAGCCATTTCTTAAAGATATCCATAAAAAGTGTCGTTTAAAGTTTGCCACAAGCCACCTGGGAGACACACCAAACATGTGGAAGAAGGTGCTCTGGTCAGATGAAACCAAAATTGAACTTTTTGGCAACAATGCAAAACGTTATGTTTGGCGTAAAAGCAACACAGCTTATCACCCTGAACACACCATCCCCACTGTCAAACATGGTGGTGGCAGCATCATGGTTTGGGCCTGCTTTTCTTCAGCAGGTACAGGGAAGATGGTTCAAATTGATGGGAAGATGGATGGAGCCAAATACAGGACCATTCTGGAAGAAAACCTGATGGAGTCTGCAAAAGACCTGAGACTGGGACGGAGATTTGTCTTCCAACAAGACAATGATCCAAAACATAAAGCAAAATCTACAATGGAATGGTTCAAAAATAAACATATCCAGGTGTTAGAATGGCCAAGTCAAAGTCCAGACCTGAATCCAATCGAGAATCTGTGGAAAGAACTGAAAACTGCCTTTCACAAATGCTCTCCATCCAACCTCATTGAGCTCAAGCTGTTTTGCAAGGAGGAATGGGAAAAAATTTCAGTCTCTCGATGTGCAAAACTGATAGAGACATACCCCAAGCGACTTACAGCTGTAATCGCAGCAAAAGGTGGCGCTACAAAGGATTAACTTAAGGGGGCTGAATAATTTTGCACGCCCAATTTTTCAGTTTTTGATTTGTTAAAAAAGTTAGAAATATCCAATAAATGTCGTTCCACTTCATGATTGTGTCCCACTTGTTGTTGATTCTTCACAAAAAAGACAGTTTTATATCTTTATGTTTGAAGCCTGAAATGTGGCAAAAGGTCGCAAAGTTCAAGGGGGCGAATACTTTCGCAAGGCACTGTATGTGGACAACTACAAATACCTAGGTGCCTGGTTAGACTGTAAACTCACATTAAGCATCTCCAAACCAAAATTAAATCTAGAATCGGCTTCCTATTTCGCAACAAAGCCTACTTCACTCATGCTGCATAACATACCCCCGTAAAACTGACTATCCTACCCATCCTTGACTTCGGCAATGTCATTTACAAAATAGCCTCCAACGCTCTACTCAGCAAATTGGATGTAGTCTATCACAGTGTCATTTGTTTTGTCACCAAAGCCCCATATACTACCCACCACTGCGACCTGTATGCTCTCATTGGCTGGTCCTCGCTTCATATTGGTCCCCAAACCCACTGGCTTCAGGTCATCTATAAGTCTTTGCTAGGTAAAGCCCCACCTTATCTCTGCTCACTGGTCACCATAGCAACACCCACCCATAGCACACGGTCCAGCAGGCATATTTCACTGGTCATCCCCAAAGCCAACTCCTCATTAGGCCGCCTGTCCTTCCAGGTCTCTGCTGCCAATGACTGGAACGAATTGCAAAAATCACTGAGGCTGGAGACATATTTCCCTCATTAATTTTAAGCATCAGCTGTCAGAGCAGCTTACCGATCACAGCCCATCTGTATATAGCCCACCCAACTACCCCATCACCATATTTTTATTTATTTTTCCTATTTTGCACCCCAGTATCTCTACTTGCACATCTATCATCCCAGTGTTAATGCTAAGTTGTAATTATTTCGCCACTACGGCATATTTATTGCCTTACCCCCCTAATCTTACTACATTTGCACACACAGCATATAGACTGTTCTATTGTGTTATTGACGTACGTTTGTTTATCCCATGTGTAACTCTGTGTTGTTTTTGTCGAACCTGTGCTTACCATGAGAAACAGATTTCCCAATCTTCTCCTCCTCTTCTTCATCTTTAATGTTGACATTCAGCTCCAGTGTTTGACTGCAGTCTTCCAGCTTCACTGATGCCATCTCTGGATCCTGCAGTGCAAACTGGACTCCACTGTCACAATCAGGACCCAGTGACTGTAGGTTTGGACACAGTGTGGAAGGAGAGTGGCAGGCTGGGTTTGTCTTCACTGTTGATGTTACCGGCCTCAGACTTAATCTGAGTCGGTCTGTAGTAATAAAGAGAAACGGACACAAAGTCCCAGAACTGTCAAGACTTTCTTTATTATCTAAAAATATGATTTATATTTAGGTGCAGGAGCTCCACAATACTGTTGAGCTAATATTCTATAAGAGGAACATGAGCTCAAACAGTAGAAATTTGAGGTGCCGGTACTCAGCTCTGGTGAGCTGCTGTCCAAGACAAGAACTGATCTCATTTCAATAGATCAGCTAGGTATGCATTGACAAAACATTAATTAATTCACACTAGACAAAGTATACACTTTAAATTAGGCTACACAACTTAAATGCAATTATTCTATCGTAGATTTCCTGAATTCACATAAATGCCTCAAAAAACATGTTGTACAAGATATGTTGTAGGCAGCACTATGTACTATTTTCCTGAATAACCTTGTCTTCACTGTATTATTCCAATCAAAAACCAAAAGTATTTCCGTTCACACCAGAGTAACATTTATAGATAGACAGATACAACTGAATGTCTCTGAATATTAGTACACATGTAGAAAACTGATAATCATTACATTTAACTCCAAAACAGTAGCGCAACCGTAAAATTGTGTCTCTCTTGCTGCACCCTCACTGCCTGCACTGATGTGCGTTAATGCAGACCGAGGGGGAACCGCCATTTTACCATCTCGTGAATTTTACACAAAACCAAAAACGACATGTAAAACGAACCCAGAAATCTCAAATAGTTTGACCCTTTATGAAATTACCTTGAGAAAATGATAAACACCCACTCAGACTAACCCAAAGTCTATAACTATGTGACTTGTAAAAAAAAAAAAGTGATCACGTTCACTCACGCGGTTTGACACAAAAATACCACATAAAACCTTCATCAAACGTGATAATACCTTGACGTATTTGTTACCTAGCATGTTATAACATGTTTTTTCGATATTATAACGTGCTATTACATACCAGTAGTAATATATTTGAAACGGACACAGAAGTTGACGTCTCGACTGCACAATTCTGCCGTGTCCTTTATTGTGAAGAACAATGCGCGCCTGCGCGGAACTTCCTGTTCCCCCACTACCAGTTTCTCAACCCAGAGACGTAACAACGCGAGACTTCAGATAACGCTTGTGAAGCAGACCAAGCCTGGGTTTGACAAGTCAATGAGAGAAGTGAACAATTCTGATACTTTTGCAGCGTTTAATGGGGATCCTAATAAATACCAAAAATATTCCGTTGGCACACACTTGATACATGGCCATTATTTTATCAATGTCATAACTGCAGTGGTTTATTCACAACAGCTCTCAATGCGTATCATACATATCCCAGCATCACATCAGTAGATATTGGAAATCTTCCAGTACATATGTGTCCATTACACATTTTGTAGTCGTCAGCTGGATGAGTGCACTATATATATGTGTGTCTGGGTCATTATACCCCATTAGACATGCACCTGTCTGGGGAGTGACCATGACTGTTTATTTTTTAATCATTGCTATGGCTCTAATGTTTCCATGTCCTAATATGAAACCAAAACTAAAATTAGTGCAAGGCAAAAAGATAATGGTGGCTAAATGCCAGAGGGGATGATCATTAACATAAAGAGGAGTTTCTATGTGTGTGACTTAAAGATGAAACCTGTATAAAGAGTGTGTGCCAAGGCTGGAAAGTTAGTTGTTTTCATGAACCAGCAAGGCTGATATTACTCTGTAATACAAGTCTATTTGAACCCACAGGGGAGAAATGTGTAAGTGAGAAATATTATTGACTGAATATTTTCACCACATAGGCAGACACTCTTCACTCTTCCAGCGAAACTCCAGATATAACACCCTTTTATCGGTACCCTGCTCCAAAAAACAATGCTCTCTCCTTCTGCTCTTCTGAGACACATGAAATCAAACCAAAACCACTACTGGTCACTCTGACTGACTCTACCTTCCGTAATGCCTCCTTTACCATCTTCCTGACCTCAAATGATCTCCCAAAAATACATAATTGTTGACGAATCGCACTCCAAAAACAAAACGATGTTCGTTTACAACTTGTTGTATTTTTGTTCCATTTTTCTTTGTCACCGTTTTCCATTCATTCTTACCAGCTTTACTCAACCGCAAGCCATCAGAATCTAACAGCACTTCCACCTCGCAATATTTCCCTCCCCAAAACCAGACACACCTCCTGCATGTGGAATCCTGCATTGAAGAAATGTAACAACTACAGTTTAAAGGGGAATTTCACCCTGGCTCTACCGTGGCATATAGTCATTAGTATATGAACAACATTACGTTTTTTGTAAGAAACATCAAAATGATCCTACCCACAAGCTAGAACTAGCACATAGAACTAGCACATAGAACTAGCACATAGAACTAGCACATAGAACTAGCACATAGAACTAGCACATAGAACTAGCACATAGAACTAGCACATAGAACTAGCACATAGAACTAGCACATAGAACTAGCACATAGAACTAGCACATTTTCATTTCACTGGTAGAATCGAGAAGTGTCTACTTCCTGTATATTCATCTGCTCATAGTGAACCACCAAGTCCCGCATTCGGGAGTTGAACAGGTGTTATCAAGTAGAGAGAGGGGGAGGGAGTTTGAGGCACCAATCTTGAATGTCATTGAGTGACCAGAAAAACAGTCTGGGGGTGAGAAATTGGCAGATGTAATCAACAAAGTCCGAAAAATCACTAATTAAATAAATCAATATTACTGTCTGTTGAGCTGTATTTGAACAGCCAATCACGTGTTTTGCTTTGCCTCAGGTAAGGTGACATCATCTCACCTACTCATTAAAATTTGTCCACCGTGGATGACAGACCAAAAGGATAGCTGTAGATTAATCAACTCTCCACTAGGAGGTGCTGGCCAGCCTATTGTCTTTTCTGATAGTGGATATAAGGTTGAAGATCTAACATTGTTTCAAAGGTACAAATTCAACATATATTCAACCTATTTATACAAGGTTTCACTATGTTGAAAATTGGTTAACATGATGCCATAATCCTGTGGTTGAACCTCAAAACAACAGCTTTTGCAAATCCAATGTACAGTATTCTACACATACATTCCACGTCACAATACGTTGATAAATTATGTTGAAACACCGTTGATTCAACCATTTTGTGCCCAGTTGGCACCTTGTCAATTGTGCTGTGTTTTGTTAGCTTCTATTGAAAATATATTAACTTGGATTTGCCCTTAAGGTTGAACTCACAATGAAACAATTTGTGGTGAGAACCAATATAGATAATTAGATATGATATTGATTTTGTTTGATATAGATATGAGCAAGGCATATTGTGATATCGGTTTATCCTTGCTGTTAACCTACACTTTTATGTATAGTAGAACAGCCTTCGCTCAAAACCTTATCAATGTAGCAACAACCACTTGACCACGGGCATTCAATTGATTCCTATTGTGTTCAAACTGTTGAGGTATGTTAGACACCCAGAACAATCACACTTGGCCCAACCAGCATTCAGCATCAGTTTTCTGGACTTCACAAAGCCATGGAAGTGAAGTGTAGACAGTTGCATTGTTATTCATTGAAATAGATATGATCTCAATGGAGGCTGCTGAGAGGAGGACGGTTCATAATAATGGCTGGAACGGAGCGAATGGAACGGCATCAAACACCTGGAAACCATGGAAACCATGTGTTTGATGTATTTGATACCATTCCAACCATTACCATCAGCCTGGCCTCCCCAATTAAGGTGTTGGTAGACACCTCAGTTTGGGATCATTTTTTACTACTAAATTATTATTTCTTTAATGATAAACAGGCTATGAAATGACTGACTACATGTGTTTATTAAATTGTTTTTTCAAAACTAGATTTGTTATTTTAGTCATTGACAATAAATGTTTTGGAAAATCACATTCAAGCCAACTAAATTGATCTGCCAATGAAACATAAAGTTTGTATATGAATTTGTACTGGTCAAACTCTTCTCTTTTGTCTAATGAATTACAAAAAACGATGTTTCAAGTGACATATTTACTGTTTTTCTGAAGCTGAACAAGACAGCCAGTTGAAATTAAAGTTAAGTTCCTGGGCCGATACATCACAGACAAACTGAAATGGTCCACCCACACAGACAGTGTGGTGAAGAAGGCGCAACAGCGCCTCTTCAACTCCAGGAGGCTGAAGAAATTTGGCTTGTCACCCAAGACCCTGACAAACTTTTACAGATGCACAATCGAGCATCCTGTCGGGCTGTATCACAGCCTGCTACGGCAACTGCACCGCCATCAACCGCAAGGCTCTCCAGAGAATGGTGAGGTTTGCACAACGCAACAACGGGGGCAAACTACCTGCCCTCCATGACACCTACAGCGCCCAATGTCACAGGAAGGCCAAAAAGATAATCAAGGACAACAACCACCCGAGCAACTGCCTGTTCACAACGCGATCATCCAGAAGGTGAGGTCAGTACATGTGCATCATAGCAGGGACCGAGAGACTGAAAAACAGCTTCTATCTCAAGGTCATCAGTCAGCTAAACAGCAATTACTAACTCAGTGAGGCTGCTGCCTACATTGAGCCCCAATCACTGGACACTTTAATAAATGGATCACTAGTCACTTTAAACAATGCCACTTTAATCGTGTTAACATATCTTACATTACTCATACCTCATGTATATACTGTATTTTATACCATCTATTGCACCTTGCCTATGTCGCTCGGCCATTGCTCAACCATATACTTATATGTACATATTCTCATTCACCCCTTTAGATTTGTGTGTATTAGGTAGTTGTTGGGGAATTGTTGGATTACACTGCACTGCACTGTCGGAACTAGAAGCACAAGCATTTCACTACACTCACATTAAAATCTGCTAACCATGAGTATGTGACCAATAAAATGTGATTTGATTTGAGCATCACAAAGCTAAATCTGACCTATTCTCTAACATGTTATGTCAGCATAAGCAGCTGTGAGACCTGCTAGAGTACTGCAACTTTATTGATCTACTGAATCATTGTAGTTATCGGGGGTTATCTTTACAGTAAATATAATGCTTTTGTTTAATTATTGGAATTCAAAATAATACATGTTTATTGATCTACTCAATACATGTCACGACACCAGTACACATTGGGACAAGCCAATTTGCTAGTCACCAATTTTCTCTAAATCAAATCAGTGATGACAATTTAACAGTCTTAAGGCCAGGAGATAGAAGCAGTTTCATTCTCTCTGTCCCAGCTTTGATGCACCTGTACTGTCTCAGCCTTCAAGATGGTGGCAGGGTGGCTGAGGTTCTTGATGATCTTCTTGGCCTTCCACAGAGATCATCTACGATGAATATGTTATGGGTTGAAAAACTTAGACACTAAAACAGACACCCCTTTCGTTTTTTAAAAACCAAGGATTACTTGTGTAGCTAATCAAGTTCACTTTTATATTTGACATGCTTTAGCAGAAGTTAGTCCATCAGTCCAATAGATGTCACTGTTGCACTGTGGTGGTGGGGGACAGGAAGTTCCGGTTTGTCGCTCACCATTCTTCATAATAAAGAAAACGCCCGAACTGTGCTTTCCCTTTCTCGTTATTTCTACAGGTATGTAATAGCACGTTTAAACTGCCTAATATCGAAATGACGTCATAACATGTTAGATAACACATCCGTCAAGCTGTTGGGGCGGCAGGTAAGCCTAGTGGTAAGAGCGTTGGGGCGGCAGGTAAGCCTAGTGATTAGAGCGTTGGGGCGGCAGGTAAGCCTAGTGGTAAGAGCGTTGGGGCGGCAGGTAAGCCTAGTGATTAGAGCGTTGGGGCGGCAGGTAAGCCTAGTGATTAGAGCGTTGGGGCGGCAGGTAAGCCTAGTGGTTAGAGCGTTGGGACAGTAAATATATAAAATAGGTTTCTGGATCGAATCCTAGAGCCGACTAGGTAAAAATGTGGCCTTCTGCTCCTGAACAAGGCTGTAAGAATTTTTCTTAACTGACTTGCCTAGTTAAATAAAGATAAAATAATGTTTGGGAAAGGTTTTGTCTTATTTTTCTGTCCACCCGAGTGAGCGAAGAACGTGATAAAAAAATATTTTACAAGCACATGGCGAGGTGTCCACCACACGTTTAAAATTGTGAGGATTTCCAGGTTCATACTCAGTGGGTTTCGCCTGGGGATGTTCTGTACAAAAAAGTTGTGGAAAGTTGCAGATAGAAATGTTTGAATAGAACTGACATGATTCCTAAGAATCAGAGGCATGTTTGTTCTACATGATACATTTCTATCTGAATGTGGCCAACGTCTCCGTCCTCCACCTATGTGAAGCTAGCTACAATAACGATTAGCCTCAAACGTAGAATTTTCGGTTCACCCTGATTTGAAAGTAAATGCAAACTGATACAAATTAATGGAATCAAGTCATATTTGGACTAGATAACGCCAAACATGGTTGCAATGTTACTTAATAAAAAATGAATTACAATAATTATTTAGTTTGAAAATAAACAACAAAACTGTTATAATCCCACTGTGGATTTATTAGACCATATAATTGCATTGGGGACGTTTTTATATATACTTATAGAACGGGTTGGTTTGTGCACCCAGGAAACGGGTGACACCCACAGAATACAATTACCAATAGTTAACACACAGGTCCGGTCACACACATTTCCTAGTTAGCAAAAGTCCAGATGGACATTGTCATTTATTGCCATGGTAACAAATCCCTAACTTGCAACCCATATGACCCCAAACTGTTCACACCCCTCTTGTTGGTGGAGAGAACATTTAGCAGTTTTAAAGGTAATATCCCACAACCCTCTTGTTGGTGGAGAGAGCATTTAGCAGTTTTAGAGGTAATATCCCACAACCCTCTTGTTGGTGGAGAGAGCATTTAGCAGTTTTAAAGGTAATATCCCACAACCCTCTTGTTGGTGGAGAGAGCATTTAGCAGTTTTAGAGGTAATATCCCACAACCCTCTTGTTGGTGGAGAGAGCATTTAGCAGTTTTAAAGGTAATATCCCACAACCCTCTTGTTGGTGGAGAGAGCATTTAGCAGTTTTAGAGGTAATATCCCACAACCCTCTTGTTGGTGGAGAGAGCATTTAGCAGTTTTAAAGGTAATATCCCACAACCCTCTTGTTGGTGGAGAGAGCATTTAGCAGTTTTAGAGGTAATATCCCACAACCCTCTTGTTGGTGGAGAGAGCATTTAGCAGTTTTAAAGGTAATATCCCACAACTCTACACATTATATGATGGGGCCAAGATGTGTTTTTGGGCTGTTTTAAAGCAAGTTTCCTGCAATTCTACACATTTCCATTTCTGTGTGTTTATATGATACCAGGGGTCGAAGCCCAACCAAACAGTATTATTATGTATATTTTTGGGGGACCCGGGGTCCGTATTGACCCCGTTCAGTTACAGTCTACCAGTTGAGTATGGAGGGTCTTTTGTTTGTGTTGGACATTCATATTGCACTCTACAGTCTTACCCATGGATTGTTCAGCCTACTCAGTGACACCCACAGAACACAACTATGTAGAGTTTACACAAATATTAGCATCTCAGCTCTACTGCAGGACTCTGAAACCTCTGTTGTCTGGGATTTGAACCCTGTCAGCTAAATTGTCATGATCATCAGTGGTTTCAAGTTTCTCTGTACATTTTTGAGGAGATGATCACAGCAATAAATTAATACTTCTGCATTTCCCGCTGTGTTAAACACATTGATTCTCATTGCCAAAAGGCTCAGGATAACTCCTGATGAAGTTGGGTAGCTGATGGGTCTATTCAGCTCTTAAATAGACAAAACATTTAATCACAGGAACCAGCCAATGCAACTGCCTACAACATGGATGGACGTTCATAACATTCCATTGCAGGCCGACACTGTAAGACCCTAGAAAGGACGGACCGACGTCGACATCTTTTGGATGTCATTTTTTAAATTTGGCCCAAACATTAGACCTGAACAAATCTGAACCAATCACTCAGACATCATTAGGCAGGTTTCCATTGACCCAGGTGCATTCGACTAAAGCAATGTTGCTAAAATACGGTGAAGACACTATTATTCAGGAAAATAGTACTTAGTGCTGCCTAAAACATACTGCAAACTTGTACTGAATGTTTTATTGTAATTTATGCGTTTATGTAAATTCAGGAGATCTACTATAGATTAAGTTCACTTAAGTTGTGTGGCTTAATTTAAAGCATGTACTTTGTGTCTAATGTGAATTAATTAATGTTTTGTTGTCAATGCTTAGTTACCAGATCTATTGAAATGAGATCAGTTCTTGACTTGGACAGGAGCTCATCAGAGCTGAGTACCAGCACCTCAAATTTCTACTGTTTGAGCTCATGTTCCTCTTATAGAATATTAGCTCAACAGTATTGTGGAGTTCCTGAACCTAAATATAAACAATATTTTTAGAGAATAAAGAAAGTGCCAGAACTGTCAAGACTAACTTTTGTGTCCGGTTCTCTTTATTACTACAGGCCGACTCAGATTAAGTCTGAGGTCGGTAACGTCAACAGTGAGGACAAACCCAGCCTGCCTCTCTCCTTCCACACTGAGTCCAAACCTACAGTCACTGGGTCCTGATTGTGACAGTAGAGCCCAGTTTTTACAGCAGGATCCAGAGATGGCATCAGTGAAGCTGGAAGACTGCAGTCAAACACTGGAGTTGAATGTCAACATTAAAGATGAAGAAGAAGAGGAGGAGAAGATTGGAACATCTGTTTCTCATGGTAAGAGCAGGTTCTAACTAACTAAGTTTGTTTTTCATTCCAACTTCCCACTGTGTATGAAAAGTTGCAGTAGAACTGTTTCATGATGAACTGTTTCAATGAGAAGGTAGATGTTATTTCATGCTACTGAGACGTGCATGGTTTGACACCAGCACCAGAGAGGAGACTAAAGAGGTGAAGTAGACAAACTGCCAGTGTTTTAAAGTTCTATGAAACAAAACCTGAGATACTTTTAGAATAGTTGTATTCCCCTTTTGCATTGCACAGCCTATTTATATGAATACTTACAGGTAGCCTAGTGGTTAGAGCGTTGGGGCCAGTAATCGAAAGTTTGCTGGATCGAATCCCTGCGCAAACAAAGTAAAAGTTTTTTACACAGTTCCCCGGGTGCCAAAGACGTGGATGTCCATTATGGTAGCCCCCCGCACCTCTCTGATTCAGAGGGGCTGAATTACTTGCTGTTTGGGGTTTTAGGCTGGGTTTCTGTACAGCACTTTGAGATATCAGATGATGTAAGAAGGGCTATATTAATATATTTGATTTGGGTTGAATGCGGAAGACACTTTTCAGTTGAATGCATTCAGTTGTACAACTTACTAGGTATCCCCTCTCTCATTCAGAAAGTATTTAGACCCCTTGACTTTTCCCACATTTCTAAAATGGATTAAATAAATAAATGAATCTTCATCAATCTACACACAATACCCCATAATGATAATATAATAATACCCCATAATGTCAAAGAAAAAAAGGTTTTTAGAAATGTTTTCATGAGATGCAGTGCTTCCAGCCCCTTGAAGCGTTGAAGGTCCCCAAGAACACAGTGCCCTCATCATCATTCTTTCCCCCCCACATATACTTATTAGTTCCATGTAGAACAATTACAAAAATACAATTGTATTTTCTCTTTTCACCCCCCAACCCAAAGAGAGATGAAAACATGACAACCAAACATAAAGAAATCCAATAATATAAATAAATAAAGGTAAATATACAGTTGTAGATAATGCAGATTACGCTTCGACTAGAGCCAATATTCACATAAAATATAGAGAATATACAGATTTACAGTTCCAATGCTTCTACAATATCATCAGTTTGCAAAAACTCATTAAACAGATCCCAAATAGATGGGATTTTTTTTTCTTTTAGGGCTTTCTTTTTCACTATATAAGTACATTTTTCAAGAGCCAGGCTTGATGTTAATTATTTTAACCAATGACCAAGTGAGGGGGAACTGACATACTTCCAGTGGAGAGCAATTGAACATCTAGCTTGTAATAGACAGAGGTGAAACATTTTTAAAATTTTCCCTCCTATGTAAAGAGATATTCTCTGGGTAAAGATTTAGGAGGCATAGTTTATGGATTAGTGGTATTGGGGTAGAGGTCATCTCAGAGATATAGCTCAGTACTGAGCTCCAAAACATTTGCATCTCAGCACATTCCTCCAGGCAATGATACAAGGTGCCTTGAACACACAGGTCTGGGTTATTAGGGTCAAATCTCAAAATATATTTGCAAATAAAGTCATTAAAAATCCTACAATGTGATTTTCTGGATTTTTTGTCTTCTCATTTTGTCTGTCATAGTTGAAGTGTACCTATGATGAAAATTACAGGCCTCATCTTTTTAAGTGGGAGAACTTGCACAATTGGTGGCTGACTAAATACTTTTTTGCCCCACTGTACATATACATATGAGATGAGTAATGTAGGGTATGTAAACATTATATTAAGAAGCATTGTTTAAAGTGGCTAGTGATATATTTTACATCAATTCCCATTATTAAAGTGGCTGGAGTTGAGTCAGTGTGTTGGCAGCAGCCACTCAATGTTAGTGGTGGTTGTTTAACAGTCTGATGGCCTTGAGATAGAAGCTGTTTTTCAGTCTCTCGGTCCCTGCTTTGATGCACCTGAACTGACCTCGCCTTCTGGATGATAGCGGGGTGAACAGGCAGTGGCTCGGGTGGTTGTTGTCCTTGATGATCTTTATGCCCTTCCTGTGACATTGGGTGGTGTAGGTGTCCTGGAGGGCAGGTAGTTTGCCCCCGGTGATGCGTTGTGCAGACCTCACGACCCTCTGGAGAGCCTTATGGTTGTGGGCGGAGCAGTTGCCGTACCAGGCGGTGATACAGCCCGACAGGATGCTCTCGATTGTGCATCTGAAGTTTGTGAGTGCTTTTGGTGACAAGCCGAATTTCTTCAGCTTCCTGAGGTTGAAGAGGCGCTGCTGCGCCTTCTTCACGACGCTGTCTGTGTGGGTGGACCAATTCAGTTTGTCCGTGATGTGTACGCCGAGGAACTGACAACTTACTACCCTCTCCACTACTGTCCCATCGATGTGGATAGGGGGGTGCTCCCTCTGCTGTTTCCTGAAGTCCACAATCATCTCCTTTGTTTTGTTGATGTTGAGTGTGAGGTTATTTTCCTGACACCACACTCCGAGGGCCCTCACCTCGCTGTAGGCCGTCTCGTTGTTGTTGGTAATCAAGCCTACCACTGTAGTGTCATCCGCAAACTTGATGATTGAGTTGGAGGCGTGCATGGCCACGCAGTCGTGGGTGAACAGGGAGTACATGAGAGGGCTCAGAACGCACCCTTGAGGGGCCCCAGTGTTGAGGATCAGCGGGGTGGAGATGTTACCTACCCTCACCACCTGGGGGCGGCCCATCAGGAAGTCCAGTACCCAGTTGCACAGGGCGGGGTCGAGACCCAGGGTCTCGAGCTTGATGACGAGTTTGTAGGGTACTATGGTGTTAAATGCTGAGCTGAAGTCGATGAACAGCATTCTCACATAGGTATTCCTCTGGGTTAGGGCCTATTTGGGCGGTAAGCAAATTGGAGTGGGTCTAGGGTGTCAGGTAGGTTGGAGGTGATATGGTCCTTGACTAGTCTCTCAAAGCACTTCATGATGACGGAAGTGAGTGCTACGGGGCGATAGTCGTTTAGCTCAGTTACCTTAGCTTTCTTGGGAACCGGGACAATGGTGACCCTCTTGAAGTATGTGGGAACAGCAGACTGGGATAAGGATTGATTGAATATGTCCGTAAACACACCAGTCAGCTGGTCTGCGCATGCTCTGAGGACGCGGCTGGGGATGCCGTCTGGGCCTGCAGCCCTGCGAGGGTTAACACGTTTAAAGGTTTTACCCACATCGGCTGCAGTGAAGGAGCGTCCGCAGGTTTTGGTTGTGGGCCGTGTCAGTGGCACTGTATTGTCATCAAAGCGGGCAAAGAAGTGGTTTAGTCTGTCTGGGAGCAAGACATCCTGGTCCGTGACGGGGCTGGTTTTCTTTTTGTAATCCGTGATTGACTGTAGACCCTGCCACATACCTCTTGTGTCTGAGCCGTTGAATTGTGACTCTTCTTTGTCTCTATACTGACGCTTAGCTTGTTTGATTGCCTTGCGGAGGGAATAGCTACACTGTTTGTATTCGGTCATGTTTCCTGTCACCTTGCCCTGATTAAAAGCGGTGGTTCGCGCTTTCAGTTTCACACGAAAGCTGCCGTTAATCCAAGGTTTCTCATTTGGGAATGTTTCAACCGTTGCTATGGGAACGACATTGTCATTGCACTTTCTAATGAACTCGCTCACCGAATCAGCGTATTCTTCAATGTTGTTGTTGGAAGCAATGCGGAACATATCCCAGTCCACGTGATCGAAGCAGTCTTGAAGCGTGGAATCAGATTGGTCGGACCAGCGTTGAACAGACCTGAGCGCGGGAGCTTCTTGTTTTAGTTTCTGTCTGTAGGCAGGGAGCAACAAAATGGAGTCGTTGTCAGCTTTTCCCGAAAGGAGGGCGGGGGAGGGCCTTATATGCTTTGTGGAAGTTAGAATAGCAATGATCCCAGGTTTTACCAGCCCTGGTTGCGCAATCGATATGCTGATACAATTTAGGGAGTCTTGTTTTCAGATTAGCCTTGTTAAAATCCCCAGCTACAATGAATGCAGCCTCAGGATATGTGGTTTCCAGTTTGCAAAGAGTCAAATAAAGTTTGTTCAGCGCCATCGATGTGTCTGCTTGGGGGGGAATATATACAGCTGTGATTATAATCGAAGAGTACTCCCTTGGTAGATAATGCGGTCGACATTTGATTGTGAGGAATTCCATTTTTTAAATTTTTTTATTTCACCTTTATTTAACCAGGTAGGCTAGTTGAGAACAAGTTCTCATATACAACTGCGACCTGGCCAAGATAAAGCATAGCAGTGTGAACGGACAGCAACAGAGTTACACATGGAGTAAACAATTAACAAGTCAATAACACAGTAGAAAAAATAAAAAAGAGTCTATATACATTGTGTGCAAAAGGCATGAGGAGGTAGGTGAATAATTACAATTTTGCAGATTAACACTGGAGTGATAAATTATCAGATGGTCATGTGCAGGTAGAGATACTAGTGTGCAAAAAATAAATAAAATAAAATAAATAAATAAAAACCGTATGGGGATGAGGTAGGTAAATTGGGTGGGCTATTTACCGATGGACTATGAACAGCTGCAGCGATTAGTCAGGTAAACAGAAGGACTTGAGTTCCTGTATGTTGTTGTGATCACACCACGTCTCGTTAATCATAAGGCATACGCCCCTGCCCCTCTTCTTACCAGAAAGATGTTTGTTTCTGGTATTTAATACACAAAAAAACACGGTATAGAAACAATACAACGGTCCGTGAAATATACCGGTACCACGAATAAACTGGCGGTCATACAAAGCCCGGCAACAAAATACCAGCCGTCAGACACAGTCTTCAACATAGAACAAACACGCACACATACATGTGTGAAACAGAGGGTTAAATACTGAATCTGTAATGGGGGAATTGAAACCAGGTGTGAAAAAACAAATGGAAAATTAAAAGTGAATCGGCGATGGCTTGAATACCGGTGACGCCGAGCGCCGCCCGAACAAGGAGAAAGACTGACTTCGGAGGAAGTCGTGACAGTAACCCCCCTTGAGCCGCGCGCCGACACCGGCCTCGGGCACGACCCGGAGGACGAGGCGTAGGGTGACCTGGATGGAGACGGGAACTCCTGCAGCATCGACAGGTCCAATACGTCCTCCACCGGCACCCAGCATCTCTCCTCCGGACCGTACCCCTCCCACTCCACGAGGTACTGAAGGCCCCTCGCTAGACTCCTCGAGTCCAGTATGGCTCGAACTGCATACGCCGGGGCCCCCTCGATGTCCAAAGGGGGCGGAGGAACCTCCCGCACCTCAGACTCCTGGAGTGGACCAGCCACCACCGGCCTGAGGAGAGACGCATGGAAAAAGGGGTTAATATGGTAATCGGGGGTAGCTGTAACCTGTAACAAACCTCGTTCAGTCTCCTCAGGACTTTGAATGGCCCCACAAACCGCGGGCCCAGCTTCCGGCAGGGCAGGTGGAGGGTCGAGAGTCACCGCTACGGTCTGCGCCAGTCTTCTGACGCCTCCCGGCCCACTGAAGGTGCACATGAGCGGCATCCCATGTCTCCTACGAGCGCCTAAACCAGTCGTCCACCGCAGGAACCTCGATCTGGCTCTGATGCCTAGGTGCCAGAACCGGCTGGTACCCCAGTACGCACTGGAAGGGGGAGAGGTTAGTGGATTAGTGGCTGATGTAGAAATGCGATACCCTAGGAAGGAGACGGCCTGTTGGAAGAACAGGCATTTCTCAGCCTTGACGTACAGGTCATGCTCCAACAGTCGTACAAGTACCCTGCGCACCAAGGACACATACTTGGCGCGTGTAGAGGAGTAAATCAGAATGTCATCGATATACACCACTACACCCTGCCCGTGCAGGTTCCTGAAAATCTCGTCTACAAAGGATTGGAAGACTGATGGAGCATTCATCAACCCGTATGGCATGACAAGGTACTCATAATGGCCTGATGTGGTACTAAACACCGTCTTCCACTCTTCTCCCTCCCGGATACGCACCAGGTTGTAAGCGCTCCTGAGATCCAATTTTGTGAAGAAGTGTTCCCTGTGCATTGACTCGATCGCACTGGCTATGAGAGGCAGCGGGTAACTACCTCACAGTGATTTGGTTAATGCCTCGATAGTCAATACATGGGCACAGACATCTATCCTTCTTCTTCACGAAAATAAACTCGAGGAGGCAGGTGAAGTGGAGGGCCGAATGTACCCTGCCCCAGAGATTCGGAAACATATGTTTCCATTTCCTCCCCGTCTCCTCTTGCGACAGGGGATACACGTGACTCCTGGGAAGTGCTGCGTCTACCAGGAGATTTATCGCACAATCCCCCCGTCGATGGGGTGGTAATTGAGTCGCCTTCTTCTTACAGAAGGCGAGAGCCAAATTGGTATATTCAGAGGGGATGCGCACGGTGGAGACCTGGTCTAGGCTTTCCACTGTAGTAGCACCGATGGAAACCCCTAAACACCTCCCCGAGCACTTTCGTGACCACCCCGTGAGAGAGGTCTGTTGCCACGAAATAGTGGGGTCATGACAGGCCAACCAGGGTAGGCCCAGTGCCACGGGAAATGCAGAAGAATCAATAAGGAAGAGACTGATTCTCTCCTTGTGACCCTCCTGCGTAACCATGCCCAGAGGAGTGGTGGCCTCCATAGTTAGCCCTGACCCTAATGGTCGACTTTCTAGGACGTGCACAGGGAAGGGCATATCGACAGGAACATTGGGGATCTCTAAACTATGGCCAAATGATCTGTCAATAAAATTCAATCTACGAGCGCCTTATGCTGGGAATTCTGTGAAATCTCAAGAAAATTAATAAACAAAACCATGTGAGCAACCAGTGGCTCTGGGTGAGCCTGGTGCCGACTCACCTGGGGTGACACGAGAGTGCCCTGCCTGCTGCCTCGACTCCCAGAGGAACCTTCCCAGCACCGACCGGCAGTGTGCCCTCTGCGGCCACAGATGGTGCATGGAATGGCCCCGCCTCCGGTTGCCCTAAGTGCAGCACCTCCCAGCTCCATGGGCGTCGGAGTAGTGGTGCTGGGGGATGGAATCGACAGACCCCGATCTGGATGTTCGCGGGTAGCCAGCACGTTATCCAGTCGGATGGACAGGTCCACCAGCTGGTTGAATATGAGAGTGGTGTCCCTGCAGGCCAACTCCCGACGGACGTCCTCGCGCAGACTGCACATGTAGTGATCGATCAGGGCCCTGTCGTTCCATCCCGCGCCGGCGGCCAGGGTCTGGAAGTCCAACACGAACTCCTGTGCACTCCTCGTCCTCTGCCTCAGGTGTATGAGACGTTCACCCGCCGCTCTACTCTCAGGCGGGTGGTCAAAGACTACCCGAAAGCGGCGGTTGAAATCCCAAAATGGTCCAACACGGCTTCTTCTTCCCGCCATAAGACGTTGGCCCACTCCAGGTCCTTCCCTGAGAGGCAGACCACGCTTTCACGGCCTGAGGGAGGTCGGTGGACGGTTGCCAGGTAGAACTCTAGCTGGAGCAAGAACCCCTGACATCCCACCACCGTACCATCATACTCCCTCGGGAGGGCGAGCCGAATCCCACTGGGACCAGGTGAAGGAGGGGTGATTATAGTTGAAACTGGTGGTGCTGGTGGAGACGCTGGAGGAATTCCTCCTCTCTTCCATCGCTCCATGGTTTGCAGCACGCGGTCCATGGCGCTGCCGAGATGCTGGAGAATAGCAGCGTGTTGCTGGACTCGCTCCTCGATCCCTACTGAGGTATGTGTTTCTGTCAAGGATGTGGGTAACTGGTGAAAAGGAGTCAGGCACAGGAGAGTTGAGATGCGTGGACGACGTATTTAATACACGAAAAAACACCAGTATAGAAACAATATACCGGTACCACGAATAAACGGGCGTAGATACAAAGCCCGGCAACAAAATACCAGCCGTCAGATACAGCCATCAACATAGAACAAACACGCACACATACATGTGGAAAACAGAGGGTTAAATACTGAACATGTAATGGATTGGCGATGGCTAGAAGACCGGTGACGTCGACCGCCGTGCGCCGCCCATGACCGTTCCTCTTATAGAATATTAGCTCATCAGTATTGTTCAGCACCGTGCCTAAATATAAACAGTACCGGCACCTATTTCAGTCCAAGTCAAGCACTGAATTAGATTGAACATATATTATATTTTTAGAGAATAAAGTGCCAGAACTGTCAAGACAATAACTTTTGCGTCTTTCTCTTTATTACTACTGGCTGACTCAGATTAAGTCTGAGGCCGGTAACATCAACAGTGAGGACAAACCCAAGCTGCCTCTCTCCTTCCACACATTTTGTGGTTGCACAACTGTGTTGTGTTTTTGAAGTAATACAGTGAATACAAGGTTATTCAGGAAAATAAAACTAACCAACCAAAAATAGCACATCGTGCTGCCTAAAACAAACTGTAACCTTGTACTAAATAGTTTGAGTGATTTATGCATTTATCTACTACAAGGTTAAGTTTTAGCTCAAATGTATTATGAAGCTCCTGCACCTAAATATAAACAGTACCAGCGCACAATGAGTATCGACAACTATTTCAGCACTGAATTACACAACTAAGTTCAGCACTGAATTAGGTCATTGAACAAGAAAAAATATTATATATTTAATAGAGAGTAAAGTAAGTGCCAGAACTGTCAAGACAATAACTTTTGTGTCCGTTTCTCTTCTACTACTTGCCGACTCAGGTATGAGGCCGGTAATATCAACAGTGAGGACAAACGCAGGCCTCCTCTCTCCTTCCACACTGAGTCCAAACCCACAGTCACTGGGTCCTGATTGTGACAGTAGAGCCCAGTTTTTACAGCAGGATCCAGAGATGGCATCAGTGAAGCTGGAAGACTGCAGTCAAACAATGGAGCTGAATGTCAACATTAAAGATGAAGAAGAAGAGGAGGAGAAGATTGGGAAATCTTTTTCTCATGGTAAGAGCAGGTTCTATCTATCTAAGTTTGTTGTTCATTCCAACTTCCCACTGTGTATGAAAAGTTGCAGTAGAGCTGTTTCAATGAGAAGGTAGATGTTATTTCATGCTACTGAGACTTGCATGGTTTGACACCAGCACCAGAGAGGAGACTAAAGAGGTGAAGTAGACAAACTGCCAGTGTTTTAAAGTTCTATGAAACGAACCTTGAGATACTTTTAGAATAGTTGTATTCCCCTTTTGCATTGCACAGCCTACTTGTATGAATACTTACAGGTAGCCTAGTGGTTAGAGCGTTGGGGCCAGTAACCAAAAGTTTGCTGACAAAGTAAAAATCTGTCTTTTTCCCCTGAGCAAGGCACCCACAGTTCCCCGGGCGCCAAAGACGTGGATGTCCATTATGGCAGCCCCCCGCACCTCTCTGATTCAGAGGGGCCTCTCTCACATATATTAATTAGTTCCAAGTAGAACAATTACAAAAATACAATTGTATTTTCTTTTTCACCCCCCCAACCCAAAGAGAGATGAAAACATGACAACCAAACATAAAGAAATCCAATAATATAAATAAATAAAGTATAATATACAGTAGTAGATAATGCAGATTACGCTTCGACTAGAGCCAATATTCACATAAAATATAGAGAATATACAGATTTACAGTTCCAATGCTTCTACAATATCACCGGTTTGCAAAAACTCATTAAACAGATCCCAAATATTATGAAACTCTGGGGCTTTCTTTTTCACTATATAAGTACATTTTTCAAGAGCCAGGCTTGACGTTAATTATTTTTACCAATGACCAAGTGAGGGGGAACTGACATACTTCCAGTGGAGAGCAATTGAACATCTAGCTTGTAATAGACAGAGGTCAAATTCTTTTTTATTTTCCCTCCTATGTAAAGAGATATTCTCTGGGTAAAGATTTAGGAGACCTAGTTTATGGATTAATGGTATTGGGGTAGAGGTCATCTCAGAGATATAGCGCAGTACTGAGCTCCAAAACATTTGTATCTCAGCACATTCCTCCAGGCAATGATACAAGGTGCCTTGAACATACAGGTCTGGGTTATTAGGGTCAAATTTCAAAATAATTTGCAAATAAATTCATTAAAAATCCTACAATGTGATTTTTTTTTTTCTTCTCATTTTGTCTGTCATAGTTGAAGTGTAACTATGATGAAAATTACAGGCCTCTCTCATCTTTTTAAGTGGGAGAACTTGCACAATTGGTGGCTGACTAAATACTTTTTTACCCCACTGTACATATACATATGAGATGAGTAATGTAGGGTATGTAAACATTATATTAAGAAGCATTGTTTAAAGTGGCTAGTGATATATTTTTACATACATTTCCATCAATTCCCATTATTAAAGTGGCTGGAGTTGAGTCAGTGTGTTGGCAGCAGCCACTCAATGTTAGTGGTGGTTGTTTAACAGTCTGATGGCCTTGAAATAGAAGCTGTTTTTCAGTCTCTCAGTCCCTGCTTTGATGCACCTGAACTGACCTCGCCTTCTGGATGATAGCGGGGTGAACAGGCAGTGGCTCGGGTGGTTGTTGTCCTTGATGATCTTTATGGCCTCCCTGTGACACCGGGTGGTGTAGGTGTCCTGGAGGGCAGGTAGTTTGCCCCCGGTGATGTGTTGTGCAGACCACACAACCCTCTGGAGAGCTTTATGGTTGTGGGCTGAGCAGTTGCCGTACCAGGCGGTGATACAGCCCGACAGGATGCTCTCGATTGTGCATCTGTCGAAGTTTGTGAGTGCTTTTGGTGACAAGCCGAATTTCTTCAGCTTCCTGAGGTTGAAGAGGCACTGCTGCGCCTTCTTCACGACGCTGTCTGTGTGGGTGGACCAATTCAGTGTGTCCGTGATGTGTACGCTGAGGAACTTAAAGCTTACTACCCTCTCCACTACTGTCCCATCAATGTGGATAGGAGGGTGCTCCCTCTGCTGTTTCCTGAAGTCCACAATCATCTCCTCTGTTTTGTTGATGTTTAGTGTGAGGTAATTTTCCTGACACCACACTCCGAGGGCCCTCACCTCCTCCCTGTAGGCCGTCTCGTTGTTGTTGGTAATCAAGCCTACCACTGTAGTGTCGTCCGCAAACTTGATGATTGAGTTGGAGGCGTGCATGGCCACGCAGTCGTGGGTGAACAGGGAGTACAGGAGAGGGCTCAGAACGCACCCTTGAGGGGCCCAAGTGTTGAGGATCAGCGGGGTGGAGATGTTGTTACCTACCCTCACCACCTGGGGCGGCCCATCAGGAAGTCCAGTACCCAGTTGCACAGGGCGGGGTCGAGACCCAGGGTCTCGAGCTTGATGACGAGTTTGTAGGGTACTATGGTGTTAAATGCTGAGCTGAAGTTGATGAACAGCATTCTCACGTAGGTATTCCTCTTGTCCAGATGGGTTAGGGCCTATTTGGACCTATTTGGGCGGTAAGCAAATTGGAGTGGATCTAGGGTGTCAGGTAGGGTGGAGGTGATATGGTCCTTGACTAGTCTCTCAAAGCACTTCATGATGACGGAAGTGAGTGCTACGGGGCGATAGTCGTTTAGCTCAGTTACCTTAGCTTTCTTGGGAACCGGGACAATGGTGACCCTCTTGAAGCATGTGGGAACAGCAGACTGGGATAAGGATGGATTGAATATGTCCGTAAACACACCAGCCAACTGGTCTGCGCATGCTCTGAGGACGCGGCTGGGGATGCCGTCTGGGCCTGCAGCCTTGCGAGGGTTAACACGTTTAAATGTTTTACTCACATCGGCTGCAGTGAAGGAGTGTCTGCAGGTTTTGGTTGCGGTCCGTGTCAGTGGCACTGTATTGTCCTCAAAGCGGGCAAAAAAGTTATTTAGTCTGTCGGGGAGCAAGACATCCTGGTCCGTGACGGGGCTGGTTTTCTTTTTGTAATCCGTGATTGACTGTAGACCCTGCCACATACCTCTTGTGTCTGAGCCGTTGAATTGTGACTCTAATTTGTCTCTATACTGACGCTTAGCTTGTTTGATTGCCTTGCGGAGGGAATAGCTACACTCATTGTATTCGGTCATGTTTCCGGTCACCTTGCCCTGGTTAAAAGCAGTGGTTTGTGCTTTCAGTTTCACGCGGATGCTGCCATCAGTCCACGGTTTCTGGTTTGGGAATGTTTTAACCGTTGCTATGGGAACGACATCGTCAATGCACTTTCTAATATACTCGCTCACCGAATCAGCGTATTCGTCAATGTTGTTGTAGGAAGCAATGCGGAACGTATCCCAGTCCACGTGATCGAAGCAGTCTTGAAGCGTGGAATCAGATTGGTCGGACCAGCGTTGAACAGACCTGAGCGCGGCAGCTTCTTGTTTTAGTTTCTGTCTGTAGGCAGGGAACAACAAAATGGAGTCGTGGTCAGTTTTTCCCGAAAGGAGGGCAGGGGAGGGCCTTGTATGCGTCGCGGAAGTTAGAATAGCAATGATCCAAGGTTTTACCAGCCCTGGTTGCGCAATCGATATGCTGATACAATTTAGGGAGTCTTGTTTTCAGATTAGCCTTGTTAAAATCCCCAGCTACAATGAATGCAGCCTCAGGATATGTGGTTTCAAGTTTGCAAAGAGTCAAATAAAGTTTGTTCAGGGCCATCGATGTGTCTGCTTGGGGGGGAATATATACGGCTGTGATTATAATCAAAGAGAATTCCCTTGGTAGATAATGTGGTCGACATTTGATTGTGAGGAATTCTCATTTTATTTTTTTATTTTTTTATTTCACCTTTATTTAACCAGGTAGGCTAGTTGAGAACAAGTTCTCATTTACAACTGCGACCTGGCCAAGATAAAGCATAGCAGTGTGTACAGACAGCAACAGAGTTAATAACACAGTCGGAAAAAAAGAGTCTATATACATTGTGTGCAAAAGGCATGAGGAGGTAGGCGAATAATTACAATTTTGCAGATTAACACTGGAGTGAAAAATGATCAGATGGTCATGTGCAGGTAGAGATACTGGTGTGCAAAAAAGTAAATAAATAAAAACAGTATGGGGATGAGGTAGGTAAATTGGGTGGGCTATTTACCGATGGACCATGAACAGCTGCAGCGATTAGTCAGGTGAACAGAAGGACTTGAGTTCCTGTATGTTGTTGTGATCACACCACGTCTCGTTAATCATAAGGCATACGCCCCCGCCCCTCTTCTTACCAGAAAGATGTTTGTTTCTGTCGGCGCGATGCGTGAAGAAACCAGCTGGCTGCACCGATTCCGTTAGCGTCTCTGGAGTGAGCCATGTTTCCGCGTAGCAAAAAACGTAACAGTCTCTGATGTCTCTCTGGAATGCTACCCTTGCTCGGATTTCATCAACCTTGTTGTCAAGAGACTGGACATTAGCGAGTAGTATGCTAGGGAGTGGTGTGCGATGTACCCGTCTCCGGAGCCTGACCAGAATACCGCTTCGTTTGCCTCTTTTACGACGTCGCTGTTTTGGGTCGCAGGCTGGGATCCATTCCGCTGTTGTCATATCGATCCCGTTAACTTTTTAGGGTTGTAATCCCGTTAAGGTATTATCACGTTTGGTAAAGTTTTGATGTTTTATTTTTGTGTGAAACCGAGTGATTGTGATCAACTATTTTACAAGTCACATAGCTAGAAGCTTTTGGTTTGTCTGAATAAATGTACATAATTTCCTCAATGTAGTTTTAATAAAGAATACAAGTATTTGAGCTTTCTGAGTTTGTTTAGCATGTTATTCATTTTGTGTCAAATTCAAAAGCTGGTAAAATGGAGCTGTCCACTCTGTCTGCTCCAACGGACTTCAGTGCTGGTGCAGAGAGACAATTTCATGGTCACACTCCAGTTTTGAAGCTTAATGTAATGATCATCAGTTTTCTACATGTGTACTAATATTGAGACACCTTCAGTTGTTTCTATCTTTATCTATAAATGTTACTATGGTGTGAACAGAAAATACAATACCTGAAGACCAGGTTAAAACTAAACTTGTACTAAATGTTTTTTTTGCCATTTATGTGAATTGGGGAAATCTACTTTAGTTTAAGTGCACTTACTTTGTGTAGACTAATTTTAAAGGTTGTACTTTGTGTGATATGAATGTTTTGTTGTCAATGCTTAGCTACCTGATCCATTGAAATGAGATCAGTGCTTGACTTGGACAGGAGCTCACTGGAGCAGAGAACCGGCACCTCAAATGTCTACTGTTTGAGCTCATGTTCCTGTCAAGGCTTTGGGTAACTGGTGAAAAGGAGTCAGACGCAGGAGAGTTGAGATGCGTGGACAAGGTATTTAATACACGAAAAAACACGGGTATAGAAACAATACAACGGTCTGTGAAATATACCGGTACCACGAATAAACTGGCGTTCATACAAAGCCCGGCAACAAAATACCAGCCATCAGATACGTATGTATGTGGAAAACAGAGGGTTAAATACTGAATCTGTAATGGGGGAATTGAAACCAGGTGTGAAAAAACCAAAGACAAAACAAATGGAAAATGAAAAGTGGATCGGCGATGGCTAGAATACCAGTGACGCCGAGCGCCGCCCGAACAAGGAGAGGGACCGACTTCGGAGGAAGTCGTGACAGTAACCCCCCTTGAGCCGCGCGCCGACACCGGCCTCTGGGACGACCCGGAGGATGAGGCGTAGGGTGACCCGGATGGAGACGGGAACTCCTGCAGCATCGACAGGTCCAATACGTCCTCCACCGGCACCCAGCATCTCTCCTCCGGACCGTACCCCTCCCACTCCACGAGGTACTGAAGGCCCCTCGCTAGACTCCTCGAGTCCAGTATGGCTCTAACTGCATACGCCGGGGCCCCCTCGATGTCCAAAGGGGGCGGAGGAACCTCCCGCACCTCAGACTCCTGGAGTGGACCAGCCACCACCGGCCTGAGGAGAGACGCATGGATAATATGGTAATCGGGGAAGCTGTAACCTGTAACAAACCTCGTTCAGTCTCCTCAGGACTTTGAATGGCCCCACAAACCGTGGGCCCAGCTTCCGGCAGGGCAGGTGGAGGGTCGAGAGTCACCGCTACGGTCTGCGCCAGTTATCTGACGCCTCCCGGCCCACTGAAGGTGCACATTAGCGGTGTCCCATGTTTCCTAGGGGCGGCACTTTGGTGGCGTACCTGAGCTCTGAGAGAGCACGTGTCCTAACCCAGCCTCGGACCTGCGTCCACCTCCACTATGAACGCCAAAGAGGTGCCAGAACTGTCAAGACAATAACTTTTTGTGTCTGTTTCTCATTGTTACTACAGGACTAGAATTAAGTCTGAGGCCGGTAACATCAACAGTGACGACAAACCCAGCCTGCCTCTCTCCTTCCACACTGTGTCCAAACCTACATTCACTGGGTCCTGATTGTGACAGTGGAGCCCAGTTTGCTCTGCAGGATCCAGAGATGGCATCCGTGAAGCTGGAAGACTGCAGTCAAACACTGGAGCTGAATGTCAACATTAAAGATGAAGAAGAGGAGGAGAAGATTGGGAAATCTGTTTCTCATGGTAAGAGCAGGTTCTATCTAACTAAGTTTGTTGTTCATTCCAACTTCCCACTGTGTATGAAAAGTTGCAGTAGAACTATTGATGATGAACTGTTTCAATGAGAAGGTAGATGTTAATTCATGCTACTGACACTTGCATGGTTTGACACCAGTATTGCCAGCATTTGTTTTATTAACTGAGCTATCTGGAGTGATCAGAGAGTAGACTATTTTTATTTTTATTTTACCTTTATTTAACTAGGCAAGTCAGTTAAGAACAAATTCTTATTTTCAATGACGGCCTAGGAACAGTGGGTTAACTGCCTGTTCAGGGGCAGAACTACAGATTTTTACCTTGTCAGCTCGGGGGCTTGAACTTCCGGTTACTAGCCCAATGCTCTAACCACTAGGCTACCCTGCTGCCCCGACTAAAGAAGTGAAGTAGACAAACTGCCAGTGTTTTAAAGTTCTATGAAATGAGTCCGTGTAGTTTCTAACCCTTGTGATAGTGAGTGGAGGATGATATGAAATTAGTCTGTGTAGTTACTAACTCTTGTGATAGTGAGTGGAGGATGATATGAAATTAGTCTGTGTAGTTACTAACTCTTGTGATGGTGAGTGGAGGATGATATGAAATTAGTCTGTGTAGTTACTAACTCTTGTGATAGTGAGTGGAGGATGACACTCCCCTTTTTAGCTTTCATCTCTTACCCACTTTTAGAATAGTTTTATTCCCCTGTATTGTACAGCCTACTGATATGAATACATATGTCACCCGGTACAGACAGAAGAGGACCGGCCACCCATTTGAGCCTGGTTCCTCTCTGTTTCTTCCAAGGTTCCTGCTTTCTAGGGAGTTTTTCGTGGCCACTGTGCTTCTACATCTGCATTGCTTGCTCTTTGGGGATTGCGGGTTGGTTTCTGTAAAGGACTTTGTTACAACTTATGTAAAAAGAGCTTCATAAAATACATTTGATTGACATGTATTTCACACCAATTGACTGGTTGTTCTGATATAGTTCACACAGGAGACCATGTTGAGACATTCTCTACATCCAGAGAGCATCAGCAGGAAGATCACAGAGCAAAGATGTCTCACCACTGCCCACATTGTGAGGAGATTTTCCCATTTCTACCAAAGCTAAAAATACACCTAAAAATACACACAGGAGAGAAGCCTTACTCCTGCTCTGAATGTGGAAAATGCTTCAAAACATCAACTGAACTAAAAGTTCATCAGAGGACACACACAGGAGAGAAGCCTTACTCATGTTCTGAATGTGGAAAATGCGTCAAAACATCAGCATCACTAAAACTTCATCAGAGAACACACACAGGAGAGAAGCCTTACTACTGCTCTGAATGTGGTGCGAGTTTCTCTCAACTGGGCCACCTAAAAAGACATGAACATATACACACAGGAGAGAAGCCTTACTCCTGCTCTGACTGTGGAAATAGGTTCTCTCTAATGGGTACCTTAAAACAACATGAACGTATACACACAGGAGAGAAGCCTTACTCATGTTCTGAATGTGGAAAATGCTTCAAAACATCATCATCACTAAAAAGTCATCAGAGAACACACACAGGAGAGAAGCCTTACTCATGTTCTGAATGTGGAAAATGCTTCAAAACATCAATATCACTAAAAGTTCATCAGAGAACACACACAGGAGAGAAGCCTTACTCCTGCTCTGACTGTGGAAAGAGTTTCTTTCACCTGGGTACCTTAAAACAACATGAACGTATACACAAATTAGAGAAGCCTTACTCCTGCTCTGGCTGTGGAAAGAGATTCTCTCACCTGGGTACCTTAAAACAACATGAACGTATACACAAATTAGAGAAGCCTTACTCCTTTTCTGACTGTGAGGCAAGTTTCTCTCGTCCGGACACCTTAAAATGACCTGAACATATACACACACAGGAGAGAAGCCTTACTCCTGCTCTGACTGTGGAAAGTGTTTCTCTTGAATGTGCCATTTCAAAAGACACCAAGGGAAACACAAGTGGAGCCTTACCACTGATCTGACTATAGAAAATGTTAAAACACCAGCTGAGCTTAACGGTCATTAGAGAGAAGACAAAGGAGATAAGCCTTACTTCTGCTCTCAATGTTGCAAGAGTTTTTCCCAATTGGGCAATATAAAAACACCAACGGCTACACACTTTGAGAAGCCTTATCACTGCACTGACTGTGGGAAGAGATTCTACAGATTGGGCCAATTAAAAAGACAAGAATGTATACATAAAGGAGAGAAACCTCATCAGTTTTCTTAGACCAGCTAAGATTAGACACTCCACTTAATTATCATGTCATTAAATAATTGGCAACGTTGAATTGGATCAAATGAAGAAAGTGTAGAACACTATTGTAATCCTATAGTTTCTCACTGTGAGAGAACAATGCAGAGGAAAGGGAGTGTTATAGAATGTTAGCCTCTCTTTACTGATCAGTGTGCACCTTGTCAGTTTTGGTGTGTTTTGTTAGCTTCTACTGTAAAGATATTGAGATTACCTTGAATTTGCTTTTAGGGTTGAATATCCTCTGTGAGGCATCTCACAATGGAGTCTGATGGGTGACTGGGTGGTACTGCTTCCCTCTACAGTTTTCTGTGGGAATGAGCTAGTAGACACAACATACACTGATTTTGCTAAACATTAAGGACACCTGCTCTTTTCATGACATAGACTGACCAGGTGAACCCAGGTGAAAATTATAATCCTTAATGATATACAGTGGGGCAAAAAAGTATTTAGTCAGCCACCAATTGTGCAAGTTCTCCCACTTAAAAGATGAGAGAGGCCTGTAATGTTCATCATAGTTACACTTCAACTATGACAGACAAAATTAGAAGAAAAACAATCCAGAAAATCACATTGTAGGATATTTTATGAATTTATTTGCAAATTATGGTGGAAAATAAGTATTTGGTCACCTACAAACAAGCAAGATTTCTGGCTCTCACAGACCTGTAACTTCTTCTTTAAGAGGCTCCTCTGTCTTCCACTCGTTGCCTGTATTAATGGCACCTGTTTGAACTTGTTATCAGTATAAAAGACACCTGTCCACAACCTCAAACAGTCACACTCCAAACTCCACTATGGCCAAGACCAAAGAGCTGTCAAAGGACACCAGAAACAAAATTGTAGACCTGCACCAGGCTGGGGAGACTGAATCTGCAATAGGTAAGCAGCTTGGTTTGAAGAAATCAACTGTGGGAGCAATTATTAGGAAATGGAAGACATACAAGACCACTGATAATCTCCCTCGATCTGGGGCTCCACGCAAGATCTCACCCCGTGGGGTCAAAATGATCACAAGAACGGTGAGCAAAAATCCCAGAACCACACGAGGGGACCTAGTGAATGACCTGCAGAGAGCTGGGACCAAAGTAACAAAGTCTACCATCAGCAAGGGCATTGAAGATGAAACGTGGCTGGGTCTTTAAGCATGACAATGATCCCAAACACACCGCCCGGGCAACGAAGGAGTGGCTTCGTAAGAAGCATTTCAAGGTCCCGGAGTGGCCTAGCCAGTCTCCAGATCTCAACCCCATAGAAAATCTTTGGAGGGAGTTGAAAGTCTGTGTTGCCCAGCAACAGCCCCAAAACATCACTGCTCTAGAGGAGATATGCATGGAGGAATGGGCCAAAATACCAGCAACAGTGTGTGAAAACCTTGTGAAGACTTACAGAAAACGTTTGACCTCTGTCATTGCCAACAAAGGGTATATAACAAACTATTGAGAAACTTTTGTTATTGACCAAATACTTATTTTCCACCTTAATTTCCAAATTAATTAATTAAAAATCCTACAATGTGATTTTCTGGATTTTTTTTTCTCATTTTGTCTGTCATAGTTGAAGTGTACCTATGATGAAAATTACAGGCCTCTCATCTTTTTAAGTGGGAGAACTTGCACAATTGGTGGCTGACTAAATACGTTTTTTGCCCCACTGTAGTTGTTGGTGTATTTATTTTGGATCCCCATTAGCTTTCAGTAGAAAACAAGATATTGCAGTTGCAGTGGGCTAAGGAATGAAAACACTGGAGAATTTTAAAAACATTGACTGGTCTGATGAATCACTGTTCCTGCTGTTTCACGCTGATGGGAGGAAATCACGAGTACAACATTGCAGGCTGGTGGTATGATGGTGTGTTTTCATGCCACATATTGGGCCCCTTGATAAAAGTGGAGCAACGTTTGTGTAATAATCATTGCCAATCAGGTGCATCCCTTCATGGTGGCCAGAAATGATTCCAAGAACATGACAGGGAATTCAGCTTACTGCAGTGGCCTGCCGAGTCACCAGATCTCAATCCAATTGTGGATCTGTGGGAGGACATGGAAGGAGCTATTCAGACTAGATCCACTCCCAGCCAACTTGACCCAATTGTGGGAAGCATTGGAGTCAACATGGGCCAGCATCCCTGTGGAACGTTCTCAACACCTTGGAGAGTCCATACCCCGACTATTGAGGCTGTTCTGAGGACAAAAGGAGGTATAACTCAATATTAGGAAGCCATTCCTAATGTTTTGTGCACTCAGTGTATATCAGATAAAGATGTTGTGGTGATAAGATTTCAGCAGTAGTTTGGGTGGATTATTTTATATTACTAAAATTTTTTGTTTAATGATAAACAGGCTATGAATCTAATACTTGTGTTTATTAATTTGTCTTTTAATACTAGATTTGTTATTTTAGTCATTGATGATGAATGTATTTGAATGAATGTACTTGAATAACTGTATTGAAGTTAATTGATCTGGCAGGTAGCCAGCGGTTAAGAGTGTTGGGCTAGTAACTGAAAGGTCGCTGGTTTGAATCCCGAGCCGACTAGGTGAAAAATCTGGCATTGTGTCCTTGAGCAAGGCAATTAACTCTTATTTGTCCTGTAAGTCTCTCTGGATAAAAACATCTGCTAAATGACAAGAATGCAATGAAAAATAATGTTTGTACATGAATTCATGCTGGGCAGCCACTTTTTTCTGATGTGTATAATTAAATGAAATAAACTTTTTAGTTAAATACTGTATTTTGTCGTGGTAATTTCCTGTATTACTAAATGATGAGTTTACAAACCACACACAAGTCAGAGTTATATTTTAAACTCCATCTTTAATTATATGAGCTTCACCATAGCCCTTTGACTCTCAGATCAATTCAGTGTCTATAAATGAATTCTCTGAGAGTGCTTACAAAAGAATACTTAGTATCTTTTATAGCCAAGATACACCCCTCTCAACTCACATGACGAACCACAGATCTCAGGAACTTCACAAAGACCTTTTACTTGAAAGAGGATTATCCCATAGCCAGATAGCATTAGCTATAAATTATCGTTCAGTTTGGTGTCTTGGATGAGGTTCTACTTCTCGTTCTTGGTACTTCATATTACCAAAACATTACCTCATCCAATGGCATATATCAAATGTCTACTTTGGATGCTCCCATCTCAAATACACCCCACCCATGGACAAGCTCCCTGAAGGGAGTGAGCCTCTAGGTCATATACTATCTCAAAATTCAGACATTGTGGAGCCCTTCACATGGTTTCACAGATAAATTTATGATGAAGACAATGTTCAAACCTGAATTCTCCCTTTTGGATATTCTGCCTATTACCAGACATGTAAAAGACAAGCCTGACATCTCCCCTCTCTGGGCCCCAAGTGACTTTTCCCTAGAGGAGATAGGAAAATGCAACTGCCAACAGTATAGTCCAAAAGAAAACATTCTAATGACAAGTATAAAGTAAATAGAACATCTATGTTACCTAACTAATTTTGATTCAGCTACGAAAATATACAATACACAACATTGCCGCTTTGTTTATCCTGGCCAGAGGGACATGACCCTAGTAGGCTAGAGCAACTAAGTTAGTGTTAATGTTAGCTAGCATGCACGTATCAAGGCAGAGTTTCTTATGTTAGCCTAGAGAAATACCCAATACCTTGACTTTGTTGTCTTTAAGCCATTTCGCCACAACTTTGGAAGTATGCTTGGCATCATTGTCCACATCATTTTCTATTTTGTGAAGTGCACCAGTCCCTCCTGCAGCCAAGCACCCCCACAACATGATGCTGCCACCCCCGTGCTTCACGGTTGGGATATTGTTCTTCGGCTTGCCTCCCCCTTTTTCCTCCAAACATAACGATGGTCATTATGGCCAAACAGTTCTGTTTTTGTTTCATCAGACAAAAGGATATTTCTCAAAAAAGTACAATCTTTGTCCCCATGTGCAGTTGCAAACTGTAGTCTGGCTTTTTTATGGTGGTTTTGGAGCAGTGGCTTCTTCCTTGCTGAGCAGCCTTTAAGGTTATGTCGATATAGGACTCATTTTACTGTGGATATAGATACTTTTGTACCTGTTTCCTCCAGCATCTTCACGAGGTCCTTTGTAGTTGTTTTGGGATTGATTTACACTTTTTGCACCAAAATACGTTTATCTCTAGAAGACAGAACGCATCTCCTTCCTGAGCGGTATGACGGCTGCGTGGTCCCATGGTGTTTATAATCGCATGCTATTGTTTGTACAGATGAAGGTGGTACCTTCAGGCATTTGGAAATTGCTCCCAAGGATGAACCAGACTTGCGGAGGTCTACAATTTTTTGTCTGAGGTCTTGGCTGATTTCTTTTGATTTTCCCATGATATCAAGCAAAGAGGCACTGAGTTTGAAGGTATAATCTGTCCGTAAACAATTGTTGGAAAAATGACTTGTGTCATGCACAAAGTAGATGTCCTAACCGACTTGCCAAACCTAAAGTTTGTTAAGAAGAAATTTGTGGAGTGGTTGAAAAACTAGTTTTAATGACTCCAACCTAAGTGTATGTAAACTTCCGACTTCAACTGTATATATATAAATATCCGTGCCCGCGGACTACTGATGTCCTGTTCAGTTTGAGAACCTGAAGATGAGGAAAACTAGTGCTACGTCTGTAATTGATTTGAATGATAACAAGGTTTCATTGCACATAGTTATTGACCTCACAATAAGCCATATTCAAGTAATTTAAACAACTTACATTACTATGAAGCGGTAGCCGTGGAGATGAACAACACATGGGTGCTGAAAGTAGGCTAATTGGAGAAGGTCTAATTCATTTAAACAGTCTTCAAATTAAACTGACTTTAGGCTACTAACAAGAGCGCTCTGTGTTGGAGTATATTCCTTCCTATTCAAGGAATCAGAGGTAGGTCTGTATGTAACGGATGTGAAACGGCTAGCTAGTTAGCGGGGTTCGCGCTAAATAGCGTTTCAATCGGTGACGTCACTTGCTCTGACACCTTGAAGTAGTAGTTCCCCTTGCTCTGCAAGGGCCGAGGCTTTTGTGGAGCGATGGGTAACGATGCTTCGTGGGCTGCTGTTGTTGATGTGTGCAGAGGGTCCCTGGTTCGCGCCCGGGTATGGACGAGGGGACGGTCTGAAGTTATACTGTTACATATACCTGTCTGACAGACTAAATTCTAGGCTATTATCCATAGATTTTGTCAGCCAATTCCTTCAGTCACCATTATTTTTATTTCACCTTTATTTAACCAGGTAGGCTAGTTGAGAACAAGTTCTCATTTGCAACTGCGACCTGGCCAAGATAAAGCATAGCAGTGTGAACAGACAACACAGAGTTACACATGGAGTAAACAATTAATTAGAGTTGAATATTTTCCCGGGATTTGACAAATGTGCCATCCTGAGTGGGGCAGCGGTCTAAGACACTGCATCTCAGTGCTAGAGGCATCACTACAGACCCTGGTTTGATTCCAGGCTGTATCACAACCGGCTGTGATTGGGAGTCCCATAGGGCAGAGCACAATTGGCCAAGTGTCGTTCGGATTAGGGTTTTCCCAGGGTAGGCCGTCATTGTAAATAAGAATTTGATCTTAACCCAGAGATCTTTGCCTTGATTCGGCAGTCTGGTCCAGATCATCATGGCACTTGTAGTTCTTTATGATAGCCACATTAGTAGCTAATTAGCATTTCATTTTTGAGCAGGTTGAGAGCCTCAAGTTCCTTGGTGTCCACATCTCCAACAAACTAGCATGGTCCAAGCACACCAAGACAGTCGTGAAGCAGGCATGACAAAACCTATTCCCCCTATTGCATCATTGCCTGTTATGGCAACTGTTCGGCCTCCGACCGCAAGGCACTACAGAGGGTAGTGCGAACGGCCCAGTACATCACTGGGGCCAAGCTTCCTGGACATAATTATATCTACAGCTGAGAAGTTTTTGGGCCTCCAAGACTTCACATACTACTGTCGCCAGAAAATGTTTCACCCTTAGAGGATCTGCACTGCGACTGCTGTGTTAATGCTTATCAGTTGCCATGTACAAAGTATCAAAATACTAAAATACAACTTAAACCAGACTCTAAAATAATTTAATTTAAATGTTAATAGTATTTTTTTTTATCACGGAAACAATTAAAAAATATGGACAAATAAATAAATAATGAAATGTTAATTATATACAGGCGCCCGTGTACTCATCTGCCAGAGAGTAGCCCCAATCGTCCCGAGCCCCAAGTAATACATTTGGGCCAGATAAACTCACACCGGAATCAGCCCGAGCCCCAAGTAATGCATTTGGGCCAGATAAACTCTCACCGGATTCGGCCCGAGCTCAATCCCCGCATTCTCGGGCCACATGATGTCGTCCGAGTCTGACTCTCAGCCGAGTGCCCCGACACACAGCCGGAATCCGCCCAGATCCACTGTGCTAGCTGGGGTGGGACAACATTCCACAGGCCACAATCGACAGCTTGATCAACACTATGCAAAGGAGAAGTGTCCCAGAGAAGGAGGAGGAGCAGCAGCAGCAGCTACAGCTACCCCCTTCTCATGTAATGGGGTAGGGCCAACCCAAGGATTCCGAAATGCACGGACTGTGTTAGTGGGGGAACAGGAAGTTCCCGACAGGCACGCACCATTCTTCAGAATAAAAAAAGCGCCAGAAATGTGCAGTCAAGAAGGTAACTTTTGTGCCCGTTTCATTTTATTACTACAGGTACGTAATAGCACGTTTAAACGTTCTAATGTCGAAAGAACATGTCATTCCATGCCAGGTAACAAATCTATTAAATTATTATCAGGTTTGGTAAAGGTTTGATGTGTTATTTTTGTGTCAAACCGAGTGGAGAACGTGGTGACAAACTATTTTACAAGTCACGTAACTAGAGACGTTGGGTTTGTCTTAGTGGATGTAAATATTCTGCTCAGGTTCATTTTCATAAAGAATCCCATTTATTTGAGATTTCAGAACTGCATGTTATCGGTTTTGTGTAAAATTCACACGCTGTGAAAATGGCGGCGCCGACTCGGACTGGGTCAACGGACTAAAGTGCAGACAATGTTACCGTTGCGCTACTGTTTTGAAGCTGAATGTAATGATTGTTGGTTTTCTACATGTGTACTAATATTCAGACACATGCAGTTGTTTCTATCTTTATCTATACATTTGAGTATGGTGTGAACGGAAATACTGCTGGTTTTTGATTGAAACAACGAAGACGGGCGGTTCTTCAGGAAAATAATACATAGTGCTGCCTGAAACTAACTTTGTACTTCATGGTTTTTGAGTCATTTTTTGTGAATTTAGGAAATCTATATATTAAGTGATCTTACGTTGTGTGTCCTTTGTGTCTAATATTAATGCATCAATGTTTTCTTGTCAATGCTTACCTACCTGATCTATTGAAATGAGATCAGTTCTTGACTTGGACAAGAGTTCACCTCCAGATTTCTACTGTTTGAGCACATGTTCTTCTTATGGAATATTAGCTTAACAGTGTTGTGGAGCTGCTGCACCTACATATAAACAGTACTGGCACCTATTTCAGTCCAAGTCAAGCACTGAATTAGATAACAAGAAATATAATACATTTTTAGAGAATAAAGAAGGTGTCAGAACTGGCAAGACAATAATGTTTGTCTGTTTCTCTTATACTACTATGAGGCTAGTAACATCAACAGTGAGGACAAACCCAGCCCTCCTCTCTCCTTCTGCACTGAGTCCAAACCAACAGTCACGGGGTCCTGATTGTGACAGTGGAGCCCAATTTGCACTGCAGGATCCAGAGATGGCATCAGTGAAGCTGGAAGACTGCAGTCAAAAACTGGAGCTGAATGTCATCATTAAAGATGAAGAAGAGGAGGAGAAAATTGGGAAATCTGTTTCTCATGGTAAGAGCAGGTTGTATCTAACTAAGTTTGTTATTTGTTCCAACTTCAAAACTGTGAAAAAATGTGAAAAATGGTATGATATTTTGTCATGAGAACTGTTTCAATGAGCAAAGACCAGGCCCATTATTTATATTCTAACCATGGAATTTGAATAATCATTCTAGCTGGTGAAATGGCAAAAGTTCACCTTGGTGTTTTGACTTCTAAATGCAACATTTGGTTAATAATAAGCCCAGTTTTTGGTCACACTACTGTTTTAAATGACCTCAGGTGGAATACCAATGAGTGCAGGAAATTGTTTTAGGTTGAAGTTGAATTGAACAGTATAAAACAATCAGAATTAGGTTTTCTTGATTGAACACAGTTTAGAATTGAGGGCATTTGGTCACACAAACACTCCAACATAATCAAATGAAAACTTTATTAATCAAAAACATACATCTTCTTCTCCAGAAAACAAGAAAAATGGTATTATCTTTAAAGCCCTGTCAAGCAAAAACCAGGCCAAGTCAAGGAATTGTCCGTCTTGGTGGTTCTTCATGGAAGGGAAAATTCAGAAGCTGGTGAAATGGCAGCTCCCAGATAGTCTCTCAGACGGACTTCAATGCAGATAGTTGGGTGCTCGGACCAGTTTTTTCGGATAGGTCACACTACTGTTTTTTGAAGCTAAATGTGAGCAGACCATAGTAATCTCTGGATAGTCACTCTCTCGGGAAGTGGAATAAACGAGTCAGGAGTAGGTTTTCTTGATTGAACACAGTTCTCTATTGAGGGCATTTGGTCAACACAAACACTCCAACATAATCAATGAAAATCTTCCAAGGAAAAACATACATCTTCTTCTCCAGATGAAATCCTATTGTGTTCTTGTTATCTTTAAACTACAACAAAAAAAGTCACGGGATTGTCACTGTCTTGGTGGTTCTTCCTGGATACTCTCTCTCTGTCTCTGTCTCTGTCTCTGTCTCTGTCTCTGTCTCTGTCTCTGTCTCTGTCTCTGTCTCTCTGAGATAGTTTTCCCTCCCCCTCTCTGCTGGTTCCATTCTTTCTCTTATAGGGGAAGGAGAGTGTCATTAGTACCGTCAGCTGTGCTTAATTGACTCTGGTTACCTTGTCTCCCATGCCTTGTTGGGCTACTATCCATGAGCCCAGCCTGCCCTCTGGTGGTCCTTCCACATAAATGTAATGATTATCAGTTTCTACATGTCTAGAATATTGACACATTCAGTTTGTCTATGTATTTCTATATGGAAATACAATTGTTTTTTGATTGGAATAATACCGTGAAGAAGGTTAAGGAAAATAGTACATAGTGCTGCCAAAAACAGACTGTAACCATGTACTAAATGGTTTTTGAGTCTTGTATGCATTTATCTACTACAGGTTAAGTATTAGCTCAAATGTATTATGAAGCTCCTGCGCCTAAATATAAACAGTACCAGCACACAAAATGAGTATCGGCAACTATTTCAGTCCAAGTCGAGCACTGAATTAGATAATTGACCAAGAAAAAATCTAATATATTTAATAGTGAATAAAGAAAGTGCCAGGACTTTGAAGACACAACTTTTGTGTCCGTTTCTCCTCTAGTACTTGCCGACGCTGGTATGAGGCCGGTAACCTCAACAGTGAGGACAAACGCAGGCCTCCTCTCTCCTTCCACACTGACTCTAAACCTACAGTCACTGGGTCCTGATTGTGACAGTGGAGCCCAGTTTGCACTGCAGGATCCAGAGATGGCATCAGTGAAGCTGGAAGACTGCAGTCAAACACTGGAACTGAATGTCATCATTAAAGATGAAGAAGAGGAGGAGAAGATTGGGAAATCTGTTTCTCATGGTAAGAGGAGGTTCTAACTAACTAAGTTTGTTTTTTCATTCCAACTTCCCACTGTGTATGAACAGTTGCAGTAGAACTGTTTCATGATGAACTGTTTCAATGAGAAGGTAGATGTTATTTCATGCTACTGAGACTTGCATGGTTTGACACCAGCACCAGAGAGGAGACTAAAGAGGTGAAGTAGACAAACTGCCAGTGTTTTAAAGTTCTATGAAACAAAACCTGAGATACTTTTAGAATAGTTGTATTCCCTTTTGCATTGCACAGCCTATTTATATGAATACTTACAGGTAGCCTAGTGGTTAGAGCGTTGGGGCCAGTAACCGAAAGTTTGCTGGATCGAATCCCTGAGCAAACAAAGTAAAAATCTGTCTTTTTTCCCTGAGCGAGGCACCCACAGTTCCCGGGTGCCAAAGACGTGGATGTCCATTATGGCAGCCCCTCACACCTCTCTGATTCAGAGGGGCTGAATTACTTGCTGTTTGGGGGTTTTAGGCTGGGTTTCTGTACAGCACTGTGAGATGTAAGAAGGGCTTTATGAATATATTTGATTTTATTTGGGTTAAATGCGGAAGACACTTTTCAGTTGAATGCATTCAGTTGTACAACTTACCAGGTATCCCTCTCCCATTCAGAAAGTATTTAGACCCCTTGACTTTTCCCACATTTCTAAAATGGATTAAATAAATAAAACATCAATCTACACACAATACCCCATAATGACAAAGAAAACTAGGTTTTTAGATTTTTTTCATGAGATGCAGTGCTTCCAGCCCCTTGAAGCGTTGAAGGTCCCCAAGAACACAGTGCCCTCATCATTCTTTTCCCCCCACGTATACTTATTAGTTCCATGTAGAACAATTACAAAAATACAATTGTATTTTCTCTTTTCACCCCCCAACACAAAGAGAGATGAAAACATAGCAACCGAACATAAAGAAATCCAATAATATAAATAGTAGTATAAATAAATAATAATATATAATAATAGTATAATATACAGTTGTAGATAATGAAGATTACGCTTCGACTAGAGCCAATATTCACATAAAACATTTTTAATATACAGATTTACAGTTCCAATGCTTCTACAATATCACCGGTTTGCAAAAACTCACAAAACAGGTCTCAAATATTATGGGATTTTTTTTTTTTTCTTTTAGGGCTTTCTTTTTCACTATATAAGTACATTTTTCAAGAGCCAGGCTTGACATTAATTATGTTAATTAACCATTGACCAAGTGACTGACATATTTCCAGTGGAGAGCAATTGAATGTCTAACTTGTGATAGACAGAGGTCAACCATTTTTTTCTCTCCTATGTAAAGAGATATTATCTGGGTAAAGATTTAGGAGGTATAGTTTAGGGATTAGTGGTATTGGGGTAGAGGTCATCTCAGATCTTTGCTCCGAAACATTTATTTCAGCACATTCCTCTAGGCAATGATACAAGGTGCCTTGAACACACAGGTCTGGGGTATTCGGGTCAAATCTCAAAATATTTTTGCAAATAAAGTCATTAAAAATCCTACAATGTGATTTTCTGGATTTTTTTTTCTTCTCATTTTGTCTGTCATAGTTGAAGTGTACCTATGATGAAAATTCCAGGCCTCATCTTTTTAAGTGGGAGAACTTGCACAATTGGTGGCTGACTAAATACTTTTTGCCCCACTGTACATATACATATGAGATGAGTAATGTAGGGTATGTAAACATTATATTAAGAAGCATTGTTTAAAGTGGCTAGTGATATATTTTACATCAATTCCCATTATTAAAGTGGCTGGAGTTGAGTCAGTGTGTTGGCAGCAGCCACTCAATGTTAGTGGTGGCTGTTTAACATTCTGATGGCCTTGAGATAGAAGCTGTTTTTCAGTCTCTCGGTCCCTGCTTTGATGCACCTGAACTGACCTCGCCTTCTGGATGATAGCGGGGTGAACAGGCAGTGGCTCGGGTGGTTGTTGTCCTTGATGATCTTTATGGCCTTCCTGTGACATCGGGTGGTGTAGGTGTCCTGGAGGGCAGGTAGTTTGCCCCCGGTGATGTGTTGTGCAGACCTCACTACCCTCTGGAGAGCCTTATGGTTGTGGGTGGAGCAGTTGCCATGGAGATGTTGTTACCTACCCTCACCACCTGGGGGCGGCCCATCAGGAAGTCCAGTACCCAGTTGCACAGGGCGGGGTCGAGACCCAGGGTCTCGAGCTTGATGACGAGTTTGGAGGGTACTAGGATGTTAAATGCTGAGCTGAAGTCGATGAACAGCATTCTCACATAGGTATTCCTCTTGTCCAGATGGGTTAGGGCCTATTTGGACGGTAAGCAAATTGGAGTGTGTCTAGGGTGTCAGGTAGGGTGGAGGTGATATGGTCCATGACTAGTCTCTCAAAGCACTTCATGATGACGGAAGTGAGTGCTACGGGGCGATAGTCGTTTAGCTCAGTTACCTTAGCTTTCTTGGGAACCGGGACAATGGTGACCCTCTTGAAGCATGTGGGAACAGCAGACTGGGATAAGGATTGATTGAATATGTCCGTAAACACACCAGTCAGCTGGTCTGCGCATGCTCTGAGGACACGGCTGGGGATGCCGTCTGGGCCTGCAGCCTTGCGAGGGTTAACATGTTTAAATGTTTTACTCACATCGGCTGCAGTGAAGGAGAGTCTGCAGGTTTTGGTTGTGGGCCGTGTCAGTGGCACTGTATTGTCATCAAAGCGGGCAAAGAAGTTATTTAGTCTGTCTGGGAGCAAGACATCCTGGTCCGTGACGGGGCTGGTTTTCTTTTTGTAATCTGTGATTGACGGTAGACCCTGCCACTTACCTCTTGTGTCGTTGAATTGTGACTCTACTTTGTCTCTATACTGACGCTTAGCTTGTTTGATTGCCTTGCGGAGGGAATAGCTACACTGTTTGTATTCGGTCATGTGTCCTGTCACCTTGCCCTGATTAAAAGCAGTGGTTCGCGCTTTCAGTTTCACGCGAAAGCTGCCGTTAATCCACGGTTTCTGGTTTGGGAATGTTTCAACCGTTGCTATGGGAACGACATTGTCAATGCACTTTCTAATGAACCTGCTCACCGAATCAGCGTATTCGTCAATGTTGTTGTTGGAAGCAATGCGGAACATATCCCAGTCCACGTGATCGAAGCAGTCTTGAAGCGTGGAATCAGATTGGTCGGACCAGCGTTGAACAGACCTGAGCGCGGGAGCTCCTTGTTTTAGTTTCTGTCTGTAGGCAGGGAGCAACAAAATGGAGTCGTTGTCAGCTTTTCCCGAAAGGAGGGCAGGGGAGGGCGTTATATGCGTCGCGGAAGTTAGAATAGCAATGATCCCAGGTTTTCCCAGCCCTGGTTGCGCAATCGATATGCTGATACAATTTAGGGAGTCTTGTTTTCAGATTAGCCTTGTTAAAATCCCCAGCTACAATGAATGCAGCCTCAGGATATGTGGTTTCCAGTTTGCAAAGAGTCAAATAAAGTTTGTTCAGGGCCATCGATGTGTCTGCTTGGGGGAATATATACAGCTGTGATTATAATCGAAGAGAACTCCCTTGGTAGATAATGCGGTCGACATTTGATTGTGAGGAATTCAATTTTTATTTTATTTTTATTTAACCTTTATTTAACCAGGTAGGCTAGTTGAGAACAAGTTCTCATATACAACTGCGACCTGGCCAAGATAAAGCATAGCAGTGTGAACAGACAGCAACAGAGTTACACATGGAGTAAACAATTAACAAGTCAATAACACAGTAGGGAAAAAAAGAGTCTATATACATTGTGTGCAAAAGGCATGAGGAGGTAGGTGAATAATTACAATTTTGCAGGTAAACACTGGAGTGATAAATGATCAGATGGTCATGTGCAGGTAGAGATACTGGTGTGCAAAAGAGCAAAAAGTAAATAAATAAAAACGGTATAGGGATGAGGTAGGTAAATTGGGTGGGCTATTTACCGACGGACTATGAACAGCTGCAGCGATTAGTCAGGTAAACAGAAGGACTTGAGTTCCTGTATGTTGTTGTGATCACACCACGTCTCGTTAATCATAAGGCATACGCCCCTGCCCCTCTTCTTACCAGAAAGATGTTTGTTTCTGGTATTTAATACACAAAAAAACACGGTATAGAAACAATACAACGGTCCGTGAAATATACCGGTACCACGAATAAACTGGCGGTCATACAAAGCCCGGCAACAAAATACCAGCCGTCAGACACAGTCTTCAACATAGAACAAACACGCACACATACATGTGTGAAACAGAGGGTTAAATACTGAATCTGTAATGGGGGAATTGAAACCAGGTGTGAAAAAACAAATGGAAAATTAAAAGTGAATCGGCGATGGCTTGAATACCGGTGACGCCGAGCGCCGCCCGAACAAGGAGAAAGACTGACTTCGGAGGAAGTCGTGACAGTAACCCCCCTTGAGCCGCGCGCCGACACCGGCCTCGGGCACGACCCGGAGGACAAGACGTAGGGTGACCCGGATGGAGACAGGGGAACTCCTGCTGCATAGACAGATCCAATATGTCCTCCACCGGCACCCAGCATCTCTCGTCCGGACCGTACCCCTCCCACTCCACGAGGTACTGAAGGCCCCTCGCTAGACTCCTCGGGTCCAGTATGGCTCGAACTGCATACGCCGGGGCCCCCTTGATGTCCAAAGGGGGCGGAGGAACCTCCCGCACCTCAGACTCCTGGAGTGGACCAGCCACCACCGGCCTGAGGAGAGACGCATGGAACAAGGGGTTAATATGGTAATCGGGGGAAGCTGTAACCTGTAACAAACCTCGTTCAGTCTCCTCAGGACTTTGAATGGCCCCACAAACCGCGGGCCCAGCTTCCGGCAGGGCAGGTGGAGGGTCGAGATTCACCGCTACGGTCTGCGCCAGTCTTCTGACGCCTCCCGGCCCACTGAAGGTGCACATGAGCGGCGTCCCATGTCTCCTACGAGCGCCTAAACCAGTTGTCCACTCTGATGGCTCTGATGTCTAGGTGCCAGAACCGGCTGGTACCCCAGTACGCACTGGAAGGGGGAGAGGTTAGTGGCTGATGTGGAAATGCGATACCCTAGGAAGGAGACGGCCTGTTGGAAGAACAGGCATTTCTCAGCCTTGACGTACAGGTCATGCTCCAACAGTCGTCTAAGTGCCCTGCGCACCAAGGACACATACTTGGCGCGTGTAGAGGAGTAAATCAGAATGTCATCGATATACACCTCTACACCCTGCCCGTGCAGGTTCCTGAAAATCTCGTCTACAAAGGATTGGAAGACTGATGGAGCATTCATCAACCCGTATGGCATGACAAGGTACTCATAATGGCCTGATGTGGTACTAAACACCGTCTTCCACTCTTCTCCCTCCCGGATACGCACCAGGTTGTAAGCGCTCCTGAGATCCAATTTTGTGAAGAAGTGTTCCCTGTCCATTGACTCGATCGCACTGGTTATGAGAGGCAGCGGGTAACTACCTCACAGTGATTTGGTTAATGCCTCGATAGTCAATACATGGGCGCAGACATCTATCCTTCTTCTTCACGAAAATAAACTCGAGGAGGCAGGTGAAGTGGAGGGCCGAATGTACCCCTGCCCCAGAGATTCGGAAACATGTTTCCATTTCCTCCCCGTCTCCTCTTGTGACAGGGGATACACGTGACTCCTGGGAAGTGCTGTGTCTACCAGGAGATTTATCGCACAATCCCCGTCGATGGGGGTGGTAATTGAGTCGCCTTCTTCTTACAGAAGGCGAGAGCCAAATTGGTATATTCAGAGGGGATGCGCACGGTAGAGACCTGGTCTAGGCTTTCCACTATAGTAGCACCGATGGAAACCCCTAAACACCTCCCCGAGCACTTTCGTGACCACCCCGTGAGAGAGATCTGTTGCCACGAAATAGTGGGTTCATGACAGGCCAACCAGGGTAGGCCCAGCACCACGGGAAATGCAGGAGAATCAATAAGGAAGAGACTGATTCTCTCCTTGTGACCCTCCTGCGTAACCATGCCCAGAGGAGCGGTGGCCTCCATAGTTAGCCCTGACCCTAATGGTAGACTTTCTAGGGCGTGCACAGGGAAGGGCATATCGACAGGAACATTGGGGATCTCTAAACTATGGCCAAATGATCTGTCAATAAAATTCCCAGCTGCGCCTGAATCTACGAGCGCCTTATGCGGGAATTCGGTGAAATCTCAAGAAATTTAATAAACAAAACCATGTGAGCAACCAGGGGCTCTGGGTGAGCCTGGTGCCGACTCACCTGGGGTGACACGAGAGTGCCCTGCCTGCTGCCTCGACTCCCAGAGGAACCTTCCCAGCACCGACCGGCAGTGTGCCCTCTGCGGCCACAGATGGTGCATGGAATGGCCCCGCCTCCGGTTGCCCTAAGTGCACCACCTCCCAGCTCCATGGGCGTCGGAGTGGTGGTGCTGGGGATGGAATCGACAGACCCCGATCTGGATGTTCGCGGGTAGCCAGCACGCTATCCAGTCGGATGGACAGGTCCACCAGCTGGTTGAATATGAGAGTGGTGTCCCTGCAGGCCAACTCCCGACGGACGTCCTCGCGCAGACTGCACATGTAGTGATCGATCAGGGCCCTGTCGTTCCATCCCGCGGCCAGGGTCCGGAAGTCCAACACGAACTCCTGTGCACTCCTCGTCCTCTGCCTCAGGTGTATGAGACGTTCACCCGCCGCTCTACTCTCAGGCGGATGGTCAAAGACTGCCCGAAAGCGGCGGTTGAAATCCCAAAATGGTCCAACACGGCTTCTTCTTCCTGCCATAAGGCGTTGGCCCACTCCAGGTCCTTCCCTGAGAGGCAGGAGACGAGGGCGGCCACGCTTTCTCGGCCTGAGGGAGCTAGGTGGACGGTTGCCAGGTAGATCTCTAGCTGGAGCAAGAACCCTGACATCCCACCGCCGTAACCATCATACTCCCTCGGGAGGGCGAGCCGAATCCCACTGGGACCAGGTGAAGGAGGGGTGATTATAGTTGAAACTGGTGGTGCTGGTGGAGACGCTGGAGGAACTCCTCCTCTCTTCCATGGTTTGCAGGACGCAGTCTATGGCGCTGCCGAGATGCTGGAGAATAGCAGCGTGTTGCTGGACTCGCTCCTCGATCCCTACTGCAGGGGCACCTGCCGTGTTTCTGTCAAGGCTTTGGGTAACTGGTGAAAAGGAGTCAGGCACAGGAGAGTTGAGATGCGTGGACGAGGTATTTAATACACGAAAAAACACCTGTACAGAAACAATATACCGGACTTTGGCGGAGGTCGTGACCGTTCCTCTTATAGAATATTAGCTCAACAGTTTTGTGGAACTCCTGTGCCTAAATATAAACAGTACCGGCACCTATTTCAGTCCAAGTCAAGCACTGAATTAGATAATTGAACATATAATATATTTTTAGAGAATAAAGAAAGTGCCAGAACTGTCAAGACAATAACATTTGTTTCTGTTTCTCATTGTTACTACAGGACTAGAATTAAGTCTGAGGCCAGTAACATCAACAGTAATGACAAACCCAGCCTGCCTTTCTCCTTCAACACTGAGTGCAAACCCACAGTCACTGGGTCCTGATTGTGACAGTGGAGCCCAGTTTGCACTGCAGGATCCAGAGATGGCATCAGTGAAGCTGGAAGACTGCAGTCAAACACTGGAGCTGAATGTCAACCTTAAAGATGAAGAAGAGGAGGAGAAGATTGGGAAATCTGTTTCTCATGGTAAGAGCAGGTTCTATCTGACTAAGTTTGTTGTTCATTCCAACTTCCCACTGTGTATGAAAAGTTGCAGTAGAACTGTTTCATGATGAACTATTTCAATGAGACGGTAGATGTTATTTTATGGGCTACTGAGACGTGCATGGTTTGACACCAGTATTGCCAGCATTTGTTTTATTAACTGAGCTATCTGGAGTGATCAGAGAGTGGACTAAAGAAGTGAAGTAGACAAACTGCCAGTGTTTTAAAGTTCTATGAAATGAGTCCGTGTAGTTTCTAACCCTTGTGATAGTGAGTGGAGGATGATATGAAATTAGTCTGTGTAGTTACTAACCCTTGTGATAGTCAGTGGAGGATGATATGAAATTCGTCTCTGTAGTTACTAACCTTTGTGATAGTAAGTGGAGAATGACACTGTGGAGAATACCCCTTTTTAACTTTCATCTCTTACCCACTTTTAGAATAGTTTTATTCCCCTGTATTGTACAGCCTACTGATATGAATACATATGTCAACCGGTACATACAGAAGAGGACCGGCCACCCATTTGAGCCTGGTTCCTCTCTGTTTCTTCCAAGGTTCCTGCTTTCTAGGGAGTTTTTCGTGGCCACTGTGCTTCTACATCTGCATTGCTTGCTCTTTTGGGATTTCGGGTTGGTTTCTGTAAAGAACTTTGTTACAACTTATGTAAAAAGAGCTTCATAAAATACATTTGATTGATATGTATATCACACCAATTGACTGGTTGTTCTGATATTGTTCACACAGGAGACCATGTTGAGACATTCTCTATATCCAGAGAGCATCAACAGGAAGATCACATAGCAAAGAGGTCTCACCACTGCACACATTGTGAGGAGATTTTCCCATTTCTATCAAAGCTAAAAATACACCTAAAAATACACACAGGAGAAAAGCTTTACTCCTGCTCTGAATGTGGAAAATGCTTCAAAACATCAACTAAACTAAAAGTTCATCAGAGAACACACACAGGAGAGAAGCCTTACTCCTGCTCTGAATGTGGAAAGAAATTCTCTCACCTGGGATACTTAAAAAACCATGAACGTATACACAAAGGAGAGAAGCCTTTCTCCTGCTCTGACTGTGGAAAGAGTTTCTCTCAACGGTGCACCTTAAAAAACATGAACGTATACACACAGAGAAGCCTTACTCCTGCTCTGAATGTGGAAAATGCTTCAAAAGATCAACTGCACTAAAAATTCATCAGATAAAACACACAGGAGAGAAGCCTTACTCATGTTCTGAATGTGCAAAATGCTTCAAAACATCAACATCACTAAAAATTCATCAGAGAACACACACAGGAGAGAAGCCTTACTCCTGCTCTGAATGTGGGGTGAGTTTCTCTACACTGGGCAACTTAAAAAACATGAACATATACACACAGAGAAGCCTTACCCCTGCTCTGACTGTGGAAAGAGATTCTCTCACCTGGGATACTTAAAACAACATGAACGTATGCACAAAGGAGAGAAGCCTTACTCCTGCTCTGACTGTGGAAAGAGTTTCTCTCGACCGTACACCTTAAAAAAACATGAACATATACACACAGAGAAGCCTTACTCCTGCTCTGACTGTGGAAAGAGTTTCTCTCGACCGTACACCTTAAAAAACATGAACGTATACACACAGAGAAGCCTTACCCCTGCTCTGAATGTGGAAAATGCTTCAAAACATCAACATCACTAAAAGTTCATCAGAGAACACACACAGGAGAGAAGCCTTACTCCTGCTCTGAATGTGGGGCGAGTTTCTCTCACTGGGCTACTTAAAAAAACATGGACGTATACACACAGGAGAGAAGCCTTACTCCTGCTCTGAATGTGGAAAATGCTTCAAAACATCAACATCACTAAAACTTCATCATAGAACACACACAGGAGAGAAGCCTTACTCCTGCTCTGACTGTGGAAAGAGATTCTCTCAGCTGGGAAACATAAAACAACATGAACGTATGCACAAAGGAGAGAAGCCTTACTCCTGCTCTGACTGTGGAAAGAGATTCTCTCACCTGGGAAACTTAAAACAACATGAACGTATACACAAAGGAGAGAAGCCTTACTCCTGCTCTGACTGTGGAAAGAAATTCTCTCACCTGGGATACTTAAAAAAACATGAACGTATACACAAAGGAGAGAATCCTTACTCCTGCTCTGACTGTGGAAAGAGTTTCTCTCAACCGTGCACCTTAAAAAAACATGAACGTATACACACAGAGAAGCCTTACTCCTGCTCTGAATGTGGAAAATGCTTCAAAAGATCAACTGCACTAAAAATTAATCAGATAAAACACACAGGAGACAAGCCTTACTCATGTTCTGAATGTGGAAAATGCTACAAAACATCAACATCACTAAAAGTTCAACAGAGAACACACACGAGAGAAGCCTTACTCCTGCTCTGACTGTGGAAAGAGGTTCTCTCTATTGGGTACCTTAAAACAACATGAACGTATACACAAAGGAG
>NW_024609175.1:0-17500 GCF_018296145.1 Oncorhynchus tshawytscha
AGAGACGGGGGGGCATAAAGTCACCTCCATAACTGACTATATGCCCTCCTCCATGTGTTTCTGGGTGTGAAAAATTGTCTCTCATTCCAGTCTCTCTCTCTCTCCCTTCCCCTCTCTCTCTCTCCCTCCTCTCTCTCTCTCCCTCTCTCTCTCTCCCTTCCGCTCTCTCTCACTCTCTGTTCTCTCTCTCTCTCTCTCCCTTCCCTCTCTCCGTCTCTCCCTTCCCCTCTCTCTCACTCTCCCTTCCCCCTCTCTCTCTCTCCTTTCCCCTCTCTCTCTCTCCCTTCCGCTCTCTCACTCTCTGTTCCCTCCCTCTCTCTCTCCCTTCCCTTCCTCTCTCTCCCTTCCGCTCTCCTCTCACTCTCTGTTCCCCTCTCTCTCCTCCCTTCCCCTCTCTCCGTCTCTCCCTTCCCCTCTCTCTCTCTCTCCCTTCCCCTCTCTCTCCTTGCCCTCTCTCCTCCCATTCCCCCCTCTCTCTCTCCCCTTCCCCTCTCTCTCTCTCCCTTCCCTTCTCTCTCCCCTTCCCCTCTCTCTCCTCTCCTCCCCCTCTCTCTCTCCCTCCCTTCCCTCTCCATCTCTCTCCCTTCCCTCTCTCCTCTCTCCCTTCCCTCTCTCTCCCTTCCCTCTCTATCTCCCCCTTCCCCCCTCTCTCTCTCCCTTCCCCTCTCTCCCCTTCCCCCTCTCTCTCTCTCCCTTCCCCTCTCTCTCCCTTCCTCCTCTCTCCTCCCTCTCCTTCCCCTCTCTCTCTCTCCCTTCCCTCTCTCTCTCTCCCTTCCCCTCTCTCTCCCTTCCCCTCTCTCTCTCTCCCTTCCCTCTCTCTCCCTCCCTTCCCCCTCTCTCTCCCTTCTCCTCTCCCTCCCTCCCCTTCCTCTCTCCTCCCTTCCCCTCTCTCTCTCTCTCCTCTCTCTCTTCTCCCTTCCCTCTCTCTCCCTTCCCCTCTCTATAGAGATTATTCACTTCAAATGAGTGTATTGTCTAACATCTGTGGAAGATCATTTATCCTACTTAACCTAAAAACAGATATTTGTTCAGATATTTGACTTTAGTCATTTTGGTATGATGCACCTTCTAAACTTGACCACTGACATTTACAAATTGATTGAATTGTATTAACAGACTAACGAACAGAATATATAGTTTATATAGTTTATGGAGCCCAGAGTTTTTCCAGGAGGATCCAGGCAATACATGGAAAACATATATATATCGAAATATATTGAAATGTACATGAATACGTATGTTGAAATATGTAAATATATACTGTACCAGTCAAACGTTTGGACACACCTACTCATTCAAGGGTTTTTCTAGATTTTTACTATTGTAGAAATGAAGAATCAGAACTATGAAATAACACATATGGATTAATGTAGTAACCAAAAAAAGTGTTAAACAAATCAAAATGTATTTTAGATTTTAGATTCTTCGAAGTAGCGACCCTTTGCCTTGATGACAGCTTTACACACTGTTCTAAAACTTTTTGACCGGTAGTGTATTTATTTATATTCCTCTGTTGTTGTGTGTTTGTTGATGTTGTGGTGTCATGTTGCTTATTCTGCTTAGTAATGCTATACCATAGATCAGGCATTCACGATGTAAGCCCCCTCCCTCCCTATCATCACCACCCTGCACAACAGAGCGACATACACACACTCAGCACCAGCACCCCCAGACGCCGATTGATTTAAACGGAAATCAAAGTCACATGCGGATCGAACAACAGAGGGCGCGGGAGCACCGAGGAGGCAGCGTGTGCCGACGCTACCGGAATGCTAAACACACAAATTCTCCTGCTACCAATGCAGCACCGAGAGAGAGAGCGAGAGACGAGTTACCATGTTGTCCCATCCCTCAGAGCCGCGCTTTAACGGCTGTCTCAGCATACTGTACATGGCCTGCGTCTCCCTCACAGCGTCATGAATGGAGTGGAGACCGGGGAAGCCCCCCCTCCTTCCCCCACTTCCGGACCGAGTCCTGGTGGGTTGGGGATAACATTGTCGGCCCTGACTGGACCCGGCCTGGTATAATTTAATTAAAGGGAAAGAAACAAGGAGAGGTGGAAGGAGGGAAGGGGGCATTGGGATTGTGGTTGCAGTGGGATGGAAGACAGAGAGAGAGAGAGAAAGAGAGAGGTACTGCAGGTAAATAAGCTTTATCTCTCTCCTCTTCCCTCAGCGACACCTTTTGTTGCGTTCTGTAGCCTAGCGGTACTCTGCACGAGAGGAGCCGGTTGCTGCATTGCGCTCACGAGCAGCGCGTGCTGGGGGTCAGCCCGCGGAGATAGAGAGAGTCTGCTGGCTGTAACGTCTTCAGTATATATATATATGTGTGTGTGTGTGTGTGTGTGTGTGTGTGTGTGTGTGTGTGTGTATTGTGTGTGTGTGTGTGTGTGTGTGTGTGTGTGTGTGTGTGTGTGTGTGTGTGTGTGTGAGTTTGTTTAGTGCCGCAGTCAGACAAAAGAAAAGCTACTTCAATATTCCACAGGGAACAACCAAACAAGAACTATACTGCAACGATTCTAACCGACTGACTCAAATATTGACGAAAATAAAACAAAATATTAAAATATAATACTTACCCTTTTACAGGCCTAATCATGTCAAATGAAAATATATATTATTATAAATTATTAAATAATATCCTTATTATTATTATTGTTATTAGTCTATATGTTTGCCCTTCGACCTTTAGCCACAGGGGTCATATCGTTTATTCATATAAATCTGATAGCTGGCGGCAGAGAGATTAAAGTTACTATGAGACGTCATCAGAGAACCACATGCCGCCGGATGAATGATGACATTCAGATGAGCTGTTGTCGTCATAACTGGATAAAGAAGTCTAAGTCATTATTAAAACGTGTGTGTTTGTGCCGGTTATTACGTTAGTCCCGTAGCCTGTCCAACGCCGTACAGCACAGGAAAAGAAAATGCCGATTGTGCAGAATACGTTCCCATTATATTCCTCTGACAACCAATATCCCTTCCTTCCCTGCATCCTCTTTGTGAATAAAGATATTCCCCTCATCTCATCCCACCCTGAGCCGCGTAAACGCCACATTGAATCTAGTGCAGTGTGACAGCGAGGAGGATAGGTCTGTTACCGATACACACACACACGCACACACCGTGAGCGACACAACACTGCCTCTCGTTCCGTTCTCCCGTTTCAGCTGAACGATCAAGTTACGTGGCTAGGGAAATGTTGCAGTGAAGAGAGAGAGAGAGAGAGAGAGAGAGAGAGAGAGAGAGAGACGGAGAGAGAGAGAGAGAGGCGGAGAGACACAGAGAGAGACACAGAGAGAGAGAGAGAGAGAGAGAGAGAAAGAGAGAGAAAGAGAGAGACGGAGAGAGAGAGAGAGAGGCTGAGGAGAGAGAGAGAGACACAGAGAGAGAGAGAGAGAGAGAGAGAGAGAGAGAGAGACAGAGAGAGAGAGAGAGAGAGAGAGAGAGAGAGAAAGAGAGAGAGAGAAAGAGAGAGAGAGGCGGAGAGAGAGAGAGAGAGAGAGAGAAAGAGAGAGGCGGAGAGAGAGAGAGAGAGAGAGACTGCAGCATCATTTCAGATCAGGCAGAAAGCAAGCCACGCGCGCACATGCAGTGCAGTAGAACGTGCAGGTGGGAGAAAGAAAAAGAGAGAGAAGGCGCGTGGAGAATGAACGATAGAATGCAGGACTCTTGGAAAATACGCATTTTCTCTCGGTTCATGACCGAAACATCTCGCGAACGCACAAGGAATTATAATTGACCGGTTTGTTGACTTGGGATCTCTTTTGCCTTTTTTAAAAACAAGGGTTGCTGATGTGAGCGAGCTCCGGTTTACGGTTTAGATTATTATTCCGTCCCGAGAAGTGGTGGTGAAAAGCACTATTGTCTTGTGAAGTTCCGTGAAGGCATTCGACCAACTGCTTGGCACGTTGCTTCACTGCGGGGAAAAAAAAAACACACGCGTAGTTCAGACTCATACCGGAGAGCGAGAGGTAAGAAACCACAATTAAACTCTAAACGATTACCGGACGATATCAAATACTTTACTTTTAAACCGATTTGTGTTCCGCTTTGTGGATGTAAGTATTTGTTCACAACATTAGTGATTCGGGTCCCGAGACAGAGTCGTGTACAGTTTCCTTTGTGGAAGTGCTGCATTGCAGTTTCTCTTCAACTCGTCAAAACCGCCGAGAGAGTCCCTCGGTCCCCGGAACGCGACCGAATTAAGCCAAATTACTAACGGACTAATATAACTGATACGAGAGTCCTCAAGAGAGGGAGAAACGGAATACGTCTCCATCATAAAAAGAGAGAGCGAGAGAGAGTCAAGTGGATTAATTAACGTGGTTTTCTCTTCTTGCTGGATGGATTTGCTGATATCTTTGTGCTCTGAACATCCCACAGAGACTTAGAGGAAGTTTATTTTTAAACCCAAAATCTCAACAATAAAGAGAAAGACAAAAGAATAGAGAAAACAGAGATCCTGACTGAAACAGAGAGACTGATCTGCAGTGTGTTATTAGAGTGCTGTGAAGCTTTCCTGAACCCCAGGCAGCGGAACTGGCAAGAAGAGAGAGGGGAGAGAGAGAGAGAGAGGGGGAGAGAGGGAGAGAACAAAGGGAGACACATTCACGACAGGAAGGGGGAAAGTAGAACATAGAGAGGGAAAGAGAGAGGGAATAGAGAGGAGAGAGAGGGATAGAGACAGAGGGAGGGATAGAGACAGAGAGAGAGAGAGAGAGGATAGAGACAAAGATATACAGCCCAGATAGACACATTCAGACAGAGAAGGAATAGGACAGAGAGACAGAGAGAAGGAATAGAGACAGAGACAGGAAAGAGAGACTGAGGAATAGAGAGAGAGAGAGAGGGATAGAGACAGAGAGAGAGAGGGATAGAGACAGAGAGAGAGGGAGAGAGAGAGAGAGAGAGAGAGAGAGAGGAAAGGTGGAGCCATGCGGAGGACAGGGGTAGGTGTCTGTGGTGGAGCAGTGTTCTCCTGCTCGGTAACTCTAACTGGACCGGGGAGTTGTTCCACCTCCTAGTCCTTCTCCTACTAACGATGACTCAGCTCCCGGTTGCTGACTCGGCTCTCCGTTACCGGGTGGCTGAGGAGGGCCCCGCAGACGTTATGATCGGTAATGTGGCTGCCGACCTCGGCCTGTCCGCGGCACCGGCTCCGGAGATGTCACATTCGCCTTAGAGAGCGGCTCGGAGTTCTTCAAGATTGATAACGTTACCGGGAGCTGACTACCGGGCAGCGGAGGATTGACCGGGAGAAGCTGTCCCAGTGTCAGATGATCTTCGATGAGAACGAGTGTTTCCTGGACTTGAAGTGTCTGTGATTGGTCCGCTCCAGAGTTGGGTGGATCTCTTTGAGGGCCGTGTGGTCATCACCGACATCAACGACAACACTCCTTCGTTTCCGTCGTCGGTGCTGACATTATCTGTCGAGGAGAACCGTCCAATAGGCACGCTGTATCTGTTACCCACGGCGACGGATCGCGACTTCGGGCGCAATGGGATTGATCGTTATGAGTTGATTCAAGATGGCAGCTCTTCCGGGTCGGCGGGGTCAGGGTTGGGGTCAGCGAGAGAGCAGCCGGTGGGCCTATGGGAAGAGCGGATGGAACAGGAGGAGGAGGGGATAGGAGGAGAGGAGCTTTGGATAACAACGGAGGAGGTGCAGGAGGAGGTGCAGGAGGAGGTGCAGGAGGAGGTGGAGCAGTGTGTTTGAGCCCAGGTCGCCGACACGCCCGACGGCGAGAAGCAACCACAGCTGATCGTGAAAGGCCCTCTGGACCGTGAAGCACGCGACTCGTATGAGCTGGTTCTACGGGTTCGGGACGGTGGGAACCCTCCTCGCTCTTCCCAGGCGCTCCTCCGTGTCGCCATCACCGATGTCAACGACAACAGGTAGGATGAAAATGTAGTCTAGTGAAAAGCATGAGCTGAGGCACACCCAAAAATGTTAGTAGAGGTGCTGACTAATGGAGAGTAAACTGTCTAAAAAGTTGGATTGGTTTCCCCATTAAACTAAAGAGCTGGAATAGTAGCATCAGCATAGAGAAACAATAGCATAATTAGCATAGAGCACCACTACCTAAATTAGCATAGAGCACAACTGGCTAAATTAGCATAGAGCACTACTACCTAAATTAGCATAGAGCACAACTGGCTAAATTAGCATAGAGCACAACTGGCCAAATTAGCATAGAGCACCACTAGCTAAATTAGCATAGAGCACCACTAGCTAAATTAGCATAGAGTGCCACTAAATTAGTGTAAAGCGCCACTAGCTAAATTAGCATAGAGCACAACTGGCTAAATTAGCATAGAGCACCACTAGCTAAATTAGCATAGAGCACCACTAGCTAATTTAGTGTAAAGCGTCACTAGCTAAATTAGCATAGAGCACCACTAGCTAAATTAGCATAGAGCACCTCTAGCTAGTATAGAGCACCACTAGCTAAATTTGGTTGAAAAGCACAAACACTGTTATCTTCTAAATACATAGTATTTCTTTTCATTTCTTTATCGACAACAGCCCGCGCTTCGAGAGAGCCATCTATGAGGCCGAGATGGCGGAGAATGCGCTCCCGGAACCCCCGTCCTCCAGGTGCGCGCGTCGGACCGCGACGCCGGCGTCAACGGACAGGTGGAGTACGTCTTCGGGCGCTGCCACGGAATCTGTCCGCCGTCTTCTCCGACTGGACGAGGCTACCGGTTGGCTGAGCGTCCTCCACAGGATTGACCGGGAGGAAGTGGCCCAGTTACGGTTCACGGTTACAGCAAGGGATCGTGGTCAGCCGCCGCGCACCGACCGGGCGACCGTAGTCCTGGTGGTCCGGGATGAGAACGACAACGTTCCGGTCGTGGAGATCAGGAAGATCGGACGGATTCTGGTGAGGGACGGAGTGGCGCTGGTACCGGAGAATGTTCTGGTGGACACACCGGTGGCGCTGGTTCAGGTGTCAGACCGGGACCAGGGGGAGAACGGAGCGGTAACCTGTACGGTGGTCGGGGATGTACCGTTCACCCTGAAACCAGCGGGAGAGACAGCGCTCCTGCCACTGCCCGCGGACGACGCCTTCGACAGGTGAGATGAAAACACATTGATCTGTTTAGAGTTGATTTTATTTTCATTTATGAAGTAAAGTTCAGAGTATTCCAGCACGGCGCACAGAGAGGATGGAGCATCAACGTACTGCACCATAATATAAACCTGACAGCTAGCTACGTTTAGTTGAAAATCACAAAAATCACATACACAATATATGTTCATTTGAGCCATATAAATTCAAAACGTTCTTTATTTAGATTTTGCAATGTAACTCTCCTTCCACAGCGGGAAGTAATTATATTATATTAATTAGTAATTATATTATATTAATTAGTAATTATATTATATTAATTAGTAATTATATTATATTAATTAGTAATTATATTGATTCCTTTCTTTGTAATTTTATGTTAATATTTAACCTTGTTTCCTTAGAAACCGTAAGTTAATATGTTTCCTTAGAAACCTTGTTTCCTTAGAAACCGTAAGTTAATATTGAACCTTGTTTCCTTAGAAACCGTAAGTTAATATTGAACCTTGTTTCCTTAGAAACCGTAAGTTAATATTGAACCTTGTTTCCTTAGAAACCCTTAAGTTAATATGTAACCTTGTTTCCTTGTTTCCTTAGAAACCGTAAGTTAATATTGAACCTTGTTTCCTTAGAAACCGTAAGTTAATATTGAACCTTGTTTCCTTAGAAACCGTAAGTTAATATTGAACCTTGTTTCCTTAGAAACCCTTAAGTTAATATTGAACCTTGTTTCCTTAGAAACCGTAAGTTAATATTGAACCTTGTTTCCTTAGAAACCGTAAGTTAATATTGAACCTTGTTTCCTTAGAAACCTTAAGTTAATATTGAACCTTGTTTCCTTAGAAACCGTAAGTTAATATTGAACCTTGTTTCCTTAGAAACCGTAAGTTAATATTGAACCTTGTTTCCTTAGAAACCGTAAGTTAATATTGAACCTTGTTTCCTTAGAAACCGTAAGTTAATATTTAACCTTGTTTCCTTAGAAACCGTAAGTTAATATTGAACCTTGTTTCCTTAGAAACCGTAAGTTAATATTGAACCTTGTTTCCTTAGAAACCGTAAGTTAATATTGAACCTTGTTTCCTTAGAAACCGTAAGTTAATATTGAACCTTGTTTCCTTAGAAACCGTAAGTTAATATTGAACCTTGTTTCCTTAGAAACCGTAAGTTAATATTGAACCTTGTTTCCTTAGAAACCGTAAGTTAATATTGAACCTTGTTTCCTTAGAAACCGTAAGTTAATATTGAACCTTGTTTCCTTAGAAACCGTAAGTTAATATTGAACCTTGTTTCCTTAGAAACCGTAAGTTAATATTTAACCTTGTTTCCTTAGAAACCGTAAGTTAATATTGAACCTTGTTTCCTTAGAAACCGTAAGTTAATATTGAACCTTGTTTCCTTAGAAACCGTAAGTTAATATTGAACCTTGTTTCCTTAGAAACCGTAAGTTAATATTGAACCTTGTTTCCTTAGAAACCGTAAGTTAATATTGAACCTTGTTTCCTTAGAAACCGTAAGTTAATATTGAACCTTGTTTCCTTAGAAACCGTAAGTTAATATTTAACCTTGTTTCCTTAGAAACCGTAATATTGAACCTTGTTAATATTGAACCTTGTTTCCTTAGAAACCGTAAGTTAATATTGAACCTTGTTTCCTTAGAAACCGTAAGTTAATATTGAACCTTGTTTGAACCCTTAGAAACCGTAAGTTAATATTGAACCTTGTTTCCTTAGAAACCGTAAGTTAATATTGAACCTTGTTTCCTTAGAAACCGTAAGTTAATATTGAACCTTGTTTCCTTAGAAACCGTAAGTTAATATTGAACCTTGTTTCCTTAGAAACCGTAAGTTAATATTGAACCTTGTTTCCTTAGAAACCGTAAGTTAATATTGAACCTTGTTTCCTTAGAAACCGTAAGAAGTATTTCCTCCACACGTCGGCCCTGTTGGATTACGAGGCCACTAAAGAGTACAGCGTGACCATCGTGGCAGTCGACTCCGGTTCCCCGTCTCTCTCCAGCAACAGCTCTCTCATGGTCAGGGTAGTGGACATCAACGACCACACTCCTACCTTCGCCCAGGCCGTGGTGGAGGTCCACTTTGCCGAGAACAACCAACCAGGAGAGCGCGTGGTTACCGTGGTTGCGGCGGATTCCGATTCCGGCAAGAATGCAGAGATTGTGTATTCATTGGATCCGTCCGTTACCGGCCTGTTCTATATTGATGCTGATAATGGGGATATCCGTGCGACGGGGGTTCTGGACCGGGAGGTCAGGGAGAGGTACGAGTTCCAGGTGATCGCCAGGGATAAGGGATTCCCCTCGCTGCAGGGGTCGGCCACGGTGGTAATCATGGTGACCGACCGCAACGACAATACTCCGAAGTTCGTCCAGGAAGTGTTCACGTTCTACGTGAAGGAGAACCTCCTTGCCAACAGCCCAGTCGGCATGGTAACGGTAACAGACGCGGATGAGGGCGAGAACGCGGAGCTGAGTCTTTTCGTAGAGATGGAGGAAGAAGAAGGAGAAGAGGTGGAGGGAGGAGGAGGGGAGAAGAACAAGGGAGTAGGAGAGGAGGGAGGAGGTAGAGGTGAAGACACGTTCTCCATAGAGAACAACACAGGGACGATCTTCTCCTCCGTGGCCTTTGACCGGGAACGCCGCTCCACCTACACCTTCCGCGTCCGTGCCATCGACGGCGGGGCTCCGCCTCGCTCCGCCACGGCGACAGTCTCCCTCATCGTAACTGATGAGAACGACAACGCCCCTCCGTGACCTCACCCACCAACGATTCCTACACCCTCCTCCCCCGGCCTCCTCCACCCGGACCATCGTCAGAACCGTGGCCGCCTCGGACTCGGACTTTGGCCGCAACGCTGACCTGCGCTTCTCCCTGGTAGGTGGGAACCCCTTCAGGCTGTTTGAGATCGGCCTGGCCAGTGGAGTGATCACCGTGGCAGAGCCCCTAGAGAGGAGACACAGGGGGCTGCATCGCCTGGTGGTCAGGGTCAACGACAGTGGAGAGCCATCGCTCTGCGCCACCGCGCTGGTCCACGTCTTCATCAACGAGAGTCTGGTCAACGCTACACTGGTGGACGCACAGGTAATTATGAATATGACCTGTATGTCCTAAATGGCACCCTATTCCCTATGAAGTGCACTACTTTTGACCAGCCACCCCATTGACTCTGGTCGAATGTAGTGCACTGTGTAGGGAATAGGGTGCTATTTGAGACTCGTACATACTGTACATGCATACCTCTACTCTACTCTATTCCGTTCTGACTTTGGTGACATTGAGTCCATTTGTTAAGGCGCTACTGTTCTATACAGGCTATATTTACACTTCTCATGCTCAATAGCTTAGAATGGGCCAATGCAATGCACCAGCCTATAATGGAATGGTAGATCGATTAGAACAACTTAGAATGGAACAGTAGAACAAATGAAAATGGAATTCTAGAATGGAACAAATTAGAATTGAACAATAGAATGGAATAAATTAGAATGGAACAACGGAATGGTATCATGGAATGGGGCCGCTCAGAGTGGGACATCATTTCATCTTTTAATAAGAACAGTGTAGACCAGACCAGAGCAATAGAGGGCAGACAAATGGATGGATCGAATCAACATATTATCACACTTCATTCAACTGCTCAAAGGGCTTGATGATTAGTTAATTAGTTTGATCAGGTGTGCTAGTGTTGGGATAGAATAAAGACGTTTAAGTTAGGGAGACCCCAGGACAAGGTCTGAGTTGACACATGAAACTGCGGTCCAGACGTTCTCCTGGTACAGGTTACGGGGGGTTAGGAAAACTCCTGGCTATGAAGAAACATTTCCATCTGGTTTCTCATTGGCCAACTTGTGACTCCTACTGATAAAAAAATGAGTTGAGTCATTCTCTGCTGCGTTGCCATTTCATTCACTAATCACTTTGGCATCCTTCCACCACTCTCTCTCCCACACACACACACACACACACACACACACACACACACACACACACACACACACACACACACACACACACACACACACACACACACACACACACACACACACACACACACACACACACACACACCACACCCCTTGGCATCATTCCACTGTCAGCGAGAATTCCTTGTGCGATGGAGGCAGTAACACAGATAACGTCTTCATATCTGTGTCTGTGACCATTAAACTTTGATATCCTTCTAGTCCATTACTGTATATTGAGAGCTATGCTCTGCTGGGCTGTTCCAGTCAAACCAAACTGTCTATGGTGTAATGTCAAGGAGTTCTAGATTACAACATGCTTCCAACACATTACAATCCATTGTTCCATAGAATCATTCTGTCGTTCTATTGTGTTCTGGTTCCACTCTACAATTCTATTGAAATCAAAGGTCTGGTACTTTTCGTTGCAACTGAACCTGTCCCAGGCATAACTCTGTGCTCTTGTTATAGGCTTCAGCTTGGACCTGGAGTTCTCCTTAGTTTTCAGCCATAACAAGGGCCCAGGGTGTTTCATGTTTAGGTCACAAGGTAATGAATAACTCCTGTCCCTAAAGCTACACCGCTAACTAAAGCTACACCGCTAACTAAAGCTACACCGCTAACTAAAGCTACACCGCTAACTAAAGCTACACCGCTAACTAAAGCAGCACTGCTAACTAAAGCTACACCGCTAACTAAAGCTACACCGCTAACTAAAGCTGCACCGCTAACTAAAGCTACACCGCTAACTAAAGCTAACACCGCTAACTAAAGCTACACCGCTAACTAAAGCTACACAGCTAACTAAAGCAACACCGCTAACTAAAGCTACACTGCTAACTAAAGCAGCACAGCTAACTAAAGCAGCACAGCTAACTAAAACAGCACCGCTAAATAAAGCTGCACCAGTAACTAAAGCTGCACCGCTAACTAAAGCTACACTGCTAACTAAAGCAGCACAGCTAACTAAAGCAGCACAGCTAACTAAAGCAGCACAGCTAACTAAAGCAGCACCGCTAACTAAAGATTCACCGCTAACTAAGGATACACCGCTAACTAAAGATACACCGCTAAATAAAGCAGCACCGCTAACTAAAGCAGCACCGCTAACTAAAGATACACCGCTAACTAAAGATACACCGCTAACTAAAGCAGCACCGCTAACTAAAGATTCACCACTAACTAAAGATACACCGCTAACTAAAGATACACCGCTAACTAAAGATTCACCACTAACTAAAGATACACCGCTAACTAAAGATACACCGCTAATTAAAGCAGCACCGCTAACTAAAGCAAATCAAATCAATCAAATAAAATTTTATTTGTCACATACACATGGTTAGCAGATGTTAATGCGAGTGTAGCGAAATGCTTGTGCTTCTAGTTCCGACAATGCAGTAATAACCAACAAGTAATCTAACTAACAATTGCAAAACTACTGTCTTATACACAGTGTAAGGGGATAAAGAATATGTACATAAGGATATATGAATGAGTGATGGTACAGAGCAGCATAGGCAAGATACAGTAGCTGATATCGAGTACAGTATATACATATGAGATGAGTATTTAAACAAAGTGGCATAGTTAAAGTGGGCTAGTGATACATGTATTACATAAGGATGCAGTTGATGATATAGAGTACAGTATATACGTATGCATATGAGATGAATAATGTAGGGTAAGTAACATTATATAAGGTAGCATTGTTTATATATTTACATCATTTCCCATCAATTCCCATTATTAAAGTGTCTGGAGTTGAGTCAGTGTCATTGTCAGTGTGTTGGCAGCAGCCACTCAATGTTAGTGGTGGCTGTTTAACAGTCTGATGGCCTTGAGATAAAAGCTGTTTTTCAGTCTCTCGGTCCCAGCTTTGATGCACCTGTACTGACTTCGCCTTCTGGATGATAGCGGGGTGAACAGGCAGTGGCTCGGGTGGTTGATGTCCTTGATGATCTTTATGGCCTTCCTGTAACATCGGGTGGTGTAGGTGTCCTGGAGGGCAGGTAGTTTGCCCCCGGTGATGCGTTGTGCAGACCTCACTACCCTCTGGAGAGCCTTACGGTTGAGGGCGGAGCAGTTGCCGTACCAGGCGGTGATACAGCCCGCCAGGATGCTCTCGATTGTGCATCTGTAGAAGTTTGTGAGTGCTTTTGGTGACAAGCCGAATTTCTTCAGCCTCCTGAGGTTGAAGAGGCGCTGCTGCGCCTTCTTCACGATGCTGTCTGTGTGAGAGGACCAATTCAGTTTGTCTGTGATGTGTATGCCGAGGAACTTAAAACTTGCTACCCTCTCCACTACTGTTCCATCAATGTGGATAGGGGGTGTTCCCTCTGCTGTTTCCTGAAGTCCACAATCATCTCCTTAGTTTTGTTGACGTTGAGTGTGAGGTTATTTTCCTGACACCACACTCCGATGGCCCTCACCTCCTCCCTGTAGGCCGTCTCGTCGCTGTTGGTAATCAAGCCTACCACTGTTGTGTCGTCCGCAAACTTGATGATTGAGTTGGGGGCGTGCGTGGCCACACAGTCGTGGGTGAACAGGGAGTACAGGAGAGGGTTCAGAACGCACCCTTGTGGGGCCCCAGTGTTGAGGATCAGCGGGTAGGAGATGTTGTTGCCTACCCTCACCACCTGGGGGCGGCCCGTCAGGAAGTCCAGTACCCAGTTGCACAGGGCGGGGTCGAGACCCAGGGTCTCGAGCTTGATGACGAGCTTGGAGGGTACTATGGTGTTGAATGCCGAGCTGTAGTCGATGAACAGCATTCTCACATAGGTATTCCTCTTGTCCAGATGGGTTAGGGCAGTGTGCAGTGTGGTTGAGATTGCATCGTCTGTGGACCTATTTGGGCGGTAAGCAAATTGGAGTGGGTCTAGGGTGTCAAGTAGGGTGGAGGTGATATGGTCCTTGACTAGTCTCTCAAAGCACTTCATGATGACGGATGTGAGTGCTACGGGCGGTAGTCGTTTAGCTCAGTTACCTTAGCTTTCTTGGGAACAGGAACAATGGTGCCCCTCTTGAAGCATGTGGGAACAGCAGACTGGTATAGGGATTGATTGAATATGTCCGTAAACACACCGGCCAGCTGGTCTGCGCATGCTCTGAGGGCGCGGCTGGGGATGCCGTCTGGGCCTGCAGCCTTGCGAGGGTTAACACGTTTAAATGTCTTACTCACCTCGGCTGCAGTGAAGGAGAGACGGCATGTTTCCTTTGCAGGCCGTGTCAGTGGCACTGTATTGTCCTCAAAGCGGGCAAAAAAGTTATTTAGTCTGCCTGGGAGCAAGACATCCTGGTCCGTGACTGGGATGGATTTTTTCCTGTAGTCCGTGATTGACTGTAGACCCTGCCACATGCCTCTTGTGTCTGAGCCGTTGAATTGAGATTCTACTTTGTCTCTGTACTGACGCTTAGCTTGTTTGATAGCCTTGCGGAGGGAATAGCTGCACTGTTTGTATTCAGTCATGTTACCAGACACCTTGCCCTGATTAAAAGCAGTGGTTCGTGCCTTCAGTTTCACACGAATGCTGCCATCAATCCACGGTTTCTGGTTAGGGAATGTTTTAATCGTTGCTATGGGAACGACATCTTCAACGCACGTTCTAATGAACTCGCACACCGAATCACCGTATTCGTCAATATTGTTATCTGACGCAATACGAAACATCTCCCAGTCCACGTGATGGAAGCAGTCTTGGAGTGTGGAGTCAGCTTGGTCGGACCAGCGTTGGACAGACCTCAGCGTGGGAGCTTCTTGTTTTAGTTTCTGTCTGTAGGCAGGGATCAACAAAATGGAGTCGTGGTCAGCTTTTCCGAAAGGGGGCGGGGCAGGGCCTTATATGCGTCGCGGAAGTTAGAGTAACAATGATCCAAGGTCTTTCCACCCCTGGTTGCGCAATCGATATGCTGATAAAATTTAGGGAGTCTTGTTTTCAGATTAGCCTTGTTAAAATCCCCAGATACAATGAATGCAGCCTCCGGATAAATCGTTTCCAGTTTGCAGAGAGTTAAATAAAGTTCGTTCAGAGCCATCGATGTGTCTGCTTGGGGGGATATATACGGCTGTGATTATAATCGAAGAGAATTCTCTTGGTAGATAATGCGGTCTACATTTGATTGTGAGGAATTCTAAATCAGGTGAACAGAAGGATTTGAGTTCCTGTATGTTTCTTTCATCACACCATGTCACGTTAGTCATAAGGCATACGCCCCCGCCCCTCTTCTTACCAGAAAGATGTTTGTTTCTGTCGGCGCGATGCGTGGAGAAACCCGTTGGCTGCACCGCCTCGGATAGCGTCTCTCCAGTGAGCCATGTTTCCGTGAAGCAGAGAACGTTACAGTCTCCGATGTCCCTCTGGAATGCTACCCTTGCTCGGATTTCATCAACCTTGTTGTCAAGAGACTGGACATTGGCAAGAAGAATGCTAGGGAGTGGTGCACGGTGTGCCCGTCTCCGGAGTCTGACCAGAAGACCGCCTCGTTTCCCTCTTTTTCGGAGTCGTTTTTGGGTCGCTGCATGGAATCCACTCCGTTGTCCTGTTTGTAAGGCAGAACACAGGATCCGCATCGCGAAAAACATATTCTTGGTCGTACTGATGGTGAGTTGACGCTGATCTTATATTCAGTAGTTCTTCTCGACTGTATGTAATGAAACCTAAGATGACCTGGGGTACTAATGTAAGAAATAACACGTAAAAAAAAAACAAAAAACTGCATAGTTTCCTAGGAACGCGATGCGAGGCGGCCATCTCTGTCGGCGCCGGAAGCAGCACCGCTAACTAAAGATACACCGCTAACTAAAAGCAGCACCGCTAACTAAAGCAGCACAGCTAACTAAAGATTCACCGCTAACTAAAGATACACCGCTAACTAAAGATACACCGCTAACTAAAGCTGCACCGCTAACTAAAGATACACTGCTAACTAAAGATACACCGCTAACTAAAGATACACCGCTAACTAAAACTACACCGCTAACTAAAGCTACACCGCTAACTAAAGCTACACCGCTAACTAAAGCAGCACCGCTAACTAAAGATACACCGCTAACTAAAGATACACCGCTAACTAAAGCAGCACCGCTAACTAAAGCAGCACAGCTAACTAAAGATTCACCGCTAACTAAAGATACACCACTAACTAAAGCTGCACCGCTAACTAAAGATACACTGCTAACTAAAGATACACCGCTAACTAAAGATACACCGCTAACTAAAGATACACCGCTAACTAAAGATACACCGCTAACTAAAGCTACACCGCTAACTAAAAGCACTGCTAACTAAAGCTACACCGCTAACTAAAGCTACACCGCTAACTAAAGCTGCACCGCTAACTAAAGCAGCACCGCTAACTAAAGATACACCGCTAACTAAAGCAGCACCGCTAACTAAAGATACACCGCTAACTAAAGCTACACCGCTAACTAAAGATACACCGCTAACTAAAGCTACACCGCTAACTAAAGATACACCGCTAACTAAAGCAGCACCGCTAACTAAAGCTGCACCGCTAACTAAAGATACACCGCTAACTAAAGCAGCACCGCTAACTAAAGCTACACCGCTAACTAAAGCTGCACCGCTAACTAAAGCCGCACCGCTAACTAAAGCTACACGGCTAACTAAAGCTACACCACTAGCTATTCATTGTATCGATATCAAGAGAGGCACAGCACTACCTGCACAGTGAAACGGTTCTGGTGTTTAAAGCTAAGCAGTACAAACCTTGGTGCAGCAGAGCGGAAGACTCCTGTGGGAGCTGGGGGAGGGAGGGAGGGAGGGAGGGAGAGGGAGGGAGAGAGAGATGTGTCAGGATGGATGATGAGGCACTGCTAGAGCTAAAGTGGTAGTGCTGCATTCTCCTGTTGAACACTTACAAGGAGACACACCCACAAGATTGCAGGAATGTACACACACACACACATGCCGCATATACACACCCACCTAGCATGCACACATAGACACACATAGCAGAGACACACACACACACACACACACACACTGTGCTAGAGGCATGCTCAGCAGAATGTGAATGGGACAGAAGAAGACTGCAGAACAGCGAAGAACAGAACAGAAACGATACGAGGAGAACAACAGAAGAGAGAGAGAGAGAGAGAAGAGAGAACAGAGGGGAACGGAAGAGGAGAACAGAGAAGAACAGAGAGGAACAGAAGAGGAGAACAGAGAGAGAACAGAGAAGAACAGAGGGGAACAGAAGAGGAGAACAGAGGAGAACAGAGGAGAAAGGAGAACAGAACAGAGGAGACAGAACAAAGTAGAAAGAACAGAGAAGAACAGAGAACAGAGGAGAACAGAACAGAGAACAGAACAGAGGAGAACAGAACAGAGGAGAACAGAACAAAGGAGAACAGAACAGAGGAGAACAGAACAAAGGAGAAAGAACAGAGAAGAACAGAACAGAACAGGGAGAACAGA
>NW_024609175.1:22500-25000 GCF_018296145.1 Oncorhynchus tshawytscha
CAGCTGACTAGCTACAGCTGACTAGGTACAGCCGACTAGCTTCAGCCGACTAGGTATAGCCGGACTAGCTACAGCTGACTAGGTACAGCCGACTAGCTACAGCCGACTAGGTACAGCCGGACTAGCTACAGCTGACTAGGTACAGCCGACTAGGTATAGCCGGACTAGCTGCAGCTGACTAGCTACAGCTGACTAGTTACAGCCGACTAGGTACAGCCGACTAGGTATAGCCGGACTAGCTTCAGCCGACTAGGTATAGCCGGACTAGCTACAGCTGACTAGCTACAGCTGACTAGGTACAGCCGACTAGGTACAGCCGACTAGGTATAGCCGGACTAGCTACAGCCGACAAGGTACAGCCGACTAGCTTCAGCTTCAGAACCGCTACAGCTGAAGCTACAGCGACTACTACAGCCGACTACAGCCCGACTAGGTAGCTACAGCCGGACTAGCTACAGCTGACTAGCTACAGCCGACTAGCTACAGCCGACTAGCTATAGCCGGACTAGCTACAGCTGACTAGGTACAGCCGACTAGCTACAGCCGACTAGCTACAGCCGGACTAGCTACAGCCGACTAGCTACAGCCGACTAGCTACAGCCGACTAGCTACAGCCGACTAGCTACAGCTGACTAGCTACAGCTGCTGACTAACGCTACCAAGCATTTTATTACATTTTATTATTTTCTCTATATTTTTTTTTACAGTTCGATACATGAAGTCAGATATTTAAATAATATAAATAATAATATAGTCCGAAATAATATAGTCCGAAATAATATAGTCCGAAATAATATAGTCCGAAATAATATAGTCCGAAATCATATAGTCCGAAATAATATAGTCCGAAATAATATAGTCCGAAATAATATAGTCCGAAATCATATAGTCCGAAATAATATAGTCCGAAATAATATAGTCCGGAAATAATATAGTCCAAAATAATATAGTCCAAAATAATATAGTACAGCCGAAATAATATAGTCCGAAATAATATAGTCCGAAATAATATAGTCCAAAAAAATAATATAGTCCGAAATCATATAGTCCGAAATAATATAGTCCGAAATAATATAGTCCGAAATCATATAGTCCGAAATAATATAGTCCGAAATAATATAGTCCGAAATCATATAGTCCGAAATAATATAGTCCGAAATAATATAGTCCGAAATCATATAGTCCGAAATAATATAGTCCGAAATAATATAGTCCGAAATAATATAGTCCGAAATAATATAGTCCGAAATCATATAGTCCGAAATAATATAGTCCGAAATAATATAGTCCGAAATAATATCTTGACATGTAAATATATTGATTTTCTCCCCCTCTTTCTCAGGGTGTCTTCTACTCACTCTGACGTTATAATGCAAAACGCAGTAACTACGTCATTTCTTTTTACTGCAAAATCTGACTTCAAAGTATTTTTCTGTCTAGACAGACTCCATGATATGTTCCCGTCAACTGCCTTGTTCTTGTGTCAGGAATCTACATATCACATTCATCAGACAATATACCCTGGCCATCACAGCAGATCAAAGATTTTTGACCAAATTGGTAGTTACTGCGTTTTGCCTTTGTAGGACAGAGTAGTGATTTACAGTTTCTGCTTTTCTCTACTTAAACCCTTGAATTATTTCATTTCCCCTCCCACCCACCACCCCTCTCTCTAGGTGGCTCGTAGTCTGGCCGCCCCTCTCTACCTGGACATCGCAGGCGACCCTGACAGCGAGCGAGCGTTGGGGAAACAGCGCCTCTCGGTGGCCATCGGTGTCCTGGCGGGCGCCGCGGCAGTCATCCTGGTCATCCTCCTAGTGGTGATGGCCCGCCAGTGCGGCGCCCAGGGCAAGAACGGATACGAGGCCGGGAAGAAAGAACCAGAGGAGGATTTCTTCAGCCCTCAACCGGCCGTGCCACAAACCAGGGGAGGGACGTTGGACCGCGGACGGAAGCCCCGCAGGGACAAACGGAACGGAGGCGCCGGAGGAGCCGGAGCCGGTAATAAAACTGAACGGCCGCTCTACAGCGGCATCGTCACGGTCAACGGGCTCCGTCGCCACGGCAACGACCACCACGTCGCCAACGTCGACGATGACGACGAGGACGTGAGCAGCGCCAGCGAGAGGTTGGCGGCGAGGTACTGCGCGGTGGACGGAGACCCCGGGAGCCCGCGCATGGGCGCCAGGCATCACCAGTCGAGCCCAGACCTGGCCAGGCATTATAAGTCAAGCTCACCGCTCCCCGCGGTACACCTCCAGCCCTACAGCCCCCAGCCGAGGGAAAAAGCACCAGGCTGTACAGGAGCTGCCCCCTCTAACACCTTCGTGGGGTCCGGAGGGTCCACTGGTAGTGGTGGAAGTGGGAACGCTGATGCCATGTCTCTGGGGTCAGACCAGTGTTCTGAGTATGGATCCCAAACGGGAAATAAGTACAGCAAACAGGTAGGACTGATTCAGTTATTCTACTGACTCAAACTGATCTGAGCTCAACTGGGCTG
>NW_024609175.1:32500-50000 GCF_018296145.1 Oncorhynchus tshawytscha
TATGCAGGGTGGTATGCTGCTGGTATGCAGGGTGGTATGCTGCTGGTATGCAGGGTGGTATGCAGGGTGGTATACAGGGTCGTATGCAGGGTGGTATGCAGGGTGGTATGCAGGGTGGTATGCAGGGTGGTATACAGGGTGGTATGCAGGGTGGTATACAGGGTGGTATGCTGCTGGTATGCAGGGTGGTATGCAGGGTGGTATGCAGGGTGGTATACAGGGTGGTATGCAGGGTGGTATACAGGGTGGTATACAGGGTGGTATGCAGGGTGGTATACAGGGTGGTATACAGGGTGGTATACAGGGTGGTATGCAGGGTGGTATACAGGGTGGTATGCAGGGTGGTATACAGGGTGGTATGCAGGGTGGTATACAGGGTGGTATACAGGGTGGTATGCAGGGTGGTATACAGGGTGGTATACAGGGTGGTATACAGGGTGGTATGCAGGGTGGTATACAGGGTGGTATACAGGGTGGTATACAGGGTGGTATACAGGGTGATATACAGGGTGGTATGCAGGGTGGTATACAGGGTGGTATACAGGGTGATATACAGGGTGGTATGCAGGGTGGTATGCTGCACAGTTGCACTTCTCAACTCAGATGAGAATTCAGGAACAGACATTTTCTCAGCAAGACAGTTCACCCTACTTTTCTCTGGTAAAATGTTTAAAAAAAAATTAAAAAAGATGAACTTTAAACCAAACATGATGAAATGTAGCCACATTCTTTCTATGATAAACAGTAGAAATGTGATGACCCTGCAAAGACCTTGCTTTTTTTCCTTTGTGTAAGACAGACAGTTAGTTGTGTGGCTCTCAGCCAAACAGTGTTGCACTTCTGTTGTCATCTGATGAAAATGTAAAAGTTATTTGTTTTCTGCTGAATGTGTTTTCACTAATGTATTTCCCGTGAAGGATAACTCTACTTTTCACCACCCTGATCACTCTCTATTAAAGCCAAAAGCCACATTCATTATAAAACGCAACCCCTGTACACACACAGGTGGACTCACCTGTTCCCGCCTCCTCCGTTGTGCTATTTACATACACACGCGTGATTGGCTCAGCTGTTCCCGCCTCCTCCGTTGTGCTATTTACATACACACGCGTGATTGGCTCAGCTGTTCCCGCCTCCTCCGTTGTGCTATTTACATACACACGCGTGATTGGCTCAGCTGTTCCCGCCTCCTCCGTTGTGCTATTTACATACACACGCGTGATTGGCTCAGCTGTTCCCGCCTCCTCCGTTGTGCTATTTACATACACACGCGTGATTGGCTCACCTGTTCCCGCCTCCTCCGTTGTGCTATTTACATACACACACGTGATTGGCTCACCTGTTCCGGCCTCCTCCGTTGTGCTATTTACATACACACGCGTGATTGGCTCAGCTGTTCCCGCCTCCTCCATACACACACACGTGATTGGCTCACCTGTTCCCGCCTCCTCCGTTGTGCTATTTACATACACACGCGTGATTGGCTCAGCTGTTCCCGCCTCCTCCGTTGTGCTATTTACATACACACGCGTGATTGGCTCAGCTGTTCCCGCCTCCTCCGTTGTGCTAAAATTTACATACACACGCGTGATTGGCTCAGCTGTTCCCGCCTCCTCCATACACACACGTGATTGGCTCACCTGTTCCCGCCTCCTCCGTTGTGCTATTTACATACACACGCGTGATTGGCTCAGCTGTTCCTGCCTCCTCCAACACACACACGTGATTGGCTCAGCTGTTCCCGCCTCCTCCATACACACACACGTGATTGGCTCAGCTGTTCCCGCCTCCTCCGTTGTGCTATTTACATACACACGCGTGATTGGCTCAGCTGTTCCCGCCTCCTCCATACACACACACGTGATTGGCTCAGCTGTTCCCGCCTCCTCCATACACACACACGTGATTGGCTCAGCTGTTCCCGCCTCCTCCGTTGTGCTATTTACATACACACGCGTGATTGGCTCAGCTGTTCCCGCCTCCTCCATACACACACACGTGATTGGCTCAGCTGTTCCCCCGCCTCCTCCATACACACACACGTGATTGGCTCAGCTGTTCCCGCCTCCTCCGTTGTGCTATTTACATACACACGCGTGATTGGCTCAGCTGTTCCCGCCTCCTCCATACACACACACGTGATTGGCTCAGCTGTTCCCGCCTCCTCCATACACACATACGTGATTGGCTCAGCTGTTCCCGCCTCCTCCATACACACACACGTGATTGGCTCAGCTGTTCCCGCCTCCTCCATACACACACACGTGATTGGCTCAGCTGTTCCCGCCTCCTCCGTTGTGCTATTTACATACACACGCGTGATTGGCTCAGCTGTTCCCGCCTCCTCCATACACACACACGTGATTGGCTCAGCTGTTCCCGCCTCCTCCATACACACACACGTGATTGGCTCAGCTGTTCTGGGGAACTACGGTTAAGCTTCACAATGTCAAATAGTGTGACAGGTGAAATGAGGAACGGACTCTGTTTCATCTCCTAATGTAACAAGTTGACTTCAGGTACAGAACGGACTGTGTTTCATCTCCTAACGTAACAAGTTGACTGCAGGTACAGAACAGACTCTGTTTCATCTCCTAACGGAACAAGTTGACTTCAGGTACAGAACGGACTGTGTTTCATCTGGAGATGTAAGAAGTTGACTTCAGGTACAGAACAGACTCTGTTTCATCTCCTAACGTAACATGTTGACTTCAGGTACAGAACGGATTTCATCTATAAGATGAGATGTATAGCCTAATAGTGTCCAATAGGATCTATCTATGGAGATGAGATGTATAGCCTAATAGTGTCCAATAGGATCTATCTATGGAGATGAGATGTATAGGTGAATAGTGCCCAATAGGATCTATCTATGGAGATGAGATGTATAGCCTAATAGTGTCCAATAGGATCTATCTATGGAGATGAGATGTATAGCCTAATAGTGTCCAATAGGATCTATCTATGGAGATGAGATGTATAGCCTAATAGTGTCCAATAGGATCTATCTATGGAGATGAGATGTATAGCCTAATAGTGTCCAATAGGATCTATCTATGGAGATGAGATGTATAGGTGAATAGTGCCCAATAGGATCTATCTATGCTGTGTTGTTCCCACAATTGGTGTGTTTCAGTGAGGATGAGGAGGAAAGAGGATTTACTGCTGCAAGAGAGACTGATTGGAAAAGCAGCTTTACCAAGTATCCCAAATAGCACACTATTCCCTATGTAGTACACTAGGGTCTGAAGGCCTGTGGTCCAAGGTAGTGCACTACACTAGGGAATAGGAGTGCCATTTGGGACGGAGGCAGTGGATAGAGGGAGGAAAATCTACCCAGCGGATTAAATTATGATCAACATCTGTCACACACACACACACACACACACACACACACATACACACACACACACACACATACACACACACACACATACACACACACACACACATACTCGCACACACACACACACACACACACACACACACACACACACACACACACACACATACTCGCACATCGGACACACACCCGCACACGCACACACACACACACACACACACACACACACACACACACACTCGCACATCGGACACACACCCGCACATCGGACACACACACACACACACACACACACACACACACACACACACACACACACACACACATACTCGCACACACACACACACACACACACACACACACACACACACACACACATACTCGCACACACACACACACACACACACACACACACACACACACATACATCGCACATCGGACACACACCCGCACATCGCACACACACACACACACACACACACACACATACGCACATCGGACACACACCCGCACATCGGACACACACACACACACACACACACACACACACACACACGCACACACACATTCTCGCACATCGGGGACACACACATACTTGCACATCGGACACACACACACACACCGGTAACCCTGCCCTGATCCTTGCCATATGGTGCTGCCTTAACAGTGGTGGTAGACACCAGATGTTACATTGTGTTAACTAGGAAAGGAGGAGAGGGGTGAGGAGGAGGAGGATATGGAGGTGAGGAGGGGGAGGTTATGGAGGTGAGGAGGGGAGGTTATAGAGGTGAGGAGGGGGAGGTTATAGAGGTGGGGAGGGGGAGGTTATGGAGGTGAGGAGGGGGGAGATTATAGAGGTGGGGAGGGGGAGGTTATAGAGGTGGGGAGGGGGAGGTATATGGAGGTGAGGAGGGGGAGGTTATAGAGGTGGGAGGAGGGGAGGTTATAGAGGTGGGGAGGGGGAGGTTATAGAGGTGGGGAGGGGGGAGGTTATAGAGGTGAGGGGGGAGGTTATGGAGGTGAGGAGGGGGAGGTGGGAGGGGGAGGTTATGGTTAGGGTTGAGGAGGGGGAGGTTATGGAGGTGAGGAGGGGGAGGTTATGGAGGTGAGGAGAGGGAGATGAGGAGGTGAGGAGGGGGAGGTTATGGAGGTGAGGGGTGAGGCAGGGGAGGTTATGGAGGTGAGGAGGGGGAGGTTATGGAGGTGAGGAGGGGAAGGTTAGTGGGTGAGGAGGGGGAGGTTATGGAGATGAGGGGTGAGGAGGGGGAGGTTATGGAGGTGAGGGGTGAGGAGGGGGAGGTTATGGAGGTGAGGGGTGAGGAGGTGGAGGTTATGGAGGTGAGGAGGGGAAGGTTAGTGGGTGAGGAGGGGGAGGTTATGGAGGTGAGGGGTGAGGGGGAGGTTATGGAGGTGAGGAGGGGGAGGTTATGGAGGAGAGGAGGGGGATGTTATGGGGTGAGGAGGGGGAGGTTATGGAGGTGAGGAGGGGGAGGTTAGTGGGTGAGGAGGGGGAGGTTAGTGGGTGAGGAGGGGGAGGTTATGGAGGTGAGGAGGGGAAGGTTAGTGGGTGAGGAGGGGGAGGTTAGTGGGTGAGGAGGGGGAGGTTATGGAGGTGAGGAGGGGAAGGTTAGTGGGTGAGGAGGGGGAGGTTATGGAGGTGAGGAGGGGGGGAGGTTATGGAGGTGAGGAGGGGAAGGTTAGTGGGTGAGGAGGGGGAGGTTAGTGGGTGAGGAGGGGGAAGTTAGTGGGTGAGGAGGAGGAGGTTATGGAAGTGAGGAGGGGGAGGTTATGGAAGTGAGGAGGGGGAGGTTATGGAGGTGAGGAGGGGGGGAGGTTATGGAGGTTAGTGGTTGAGGAAGGGGAGGTTATGGAGGTTAGTGGGTGAGGAGGGGGAGGTTATGGAGGTTAGTGGGTGAGGAGGTGGAGGTTATGGAGGTTAGTGGGTGAGGAGGGGGAGGTTATGGGGTGAGGGGTATTGACTCGAACTAGTTGACTCTCAATCTGACTCTCTATTTGACTCTCTAGCTGACTCTCTAGTTGACTTTCTGACTCTAGTTGACTTTCTGACTTTCTAGTTGACTCTCTGACTGACTCTCAAGCCAGCTCTCTAGTTGACTCTCTAGTTGACTCTCTAGTTGACTCTCTAGCTGACTCTCTCTAGTTGACTCTCAAGCCAGCTCTCTAGTTGACTCTCTAGCCAGCTCTCTAGTTGACTCTCTAGTCGACTCTTTAGCTGACTCTCTAGCTGACTCCTTAGCTGACTCTCTAGTTGACTCTCTCTAGTTGACTCTCTCTAGTTGACTCTGCCAGCTCTCTAGCTGACTCTTTAGCTGACTCTCTAGTTGACTCTCTAGTTGACCATCTGACTCTCTAGCTGACTCTCTAGCTGACTCTCTAGTTGACTCTCTAGTTGACTCTCTAGTCGACTCTTTAGCTGACTCTCTAGCTGACTCCTTAGCTGACTCTCTAGTTGACCATCTGACTCTCTAGCTGACTCTCTAGTTGACCATCTGACTCTCTAGCTGACTCTCTAGCTGACTCTCTAGTCGACTATCTGACTCTCTAGCTGACTCTCTAGCTGACTCTCCAGCTGACTCTCTAGCTGACTCTCTAGTCGACTATCTGACTCTCTAGCTGACTCTCTACCTGACTCTCTAGCTGACTCTCTCTAGCTGACTATCTGACTCTCTAGTTGACTATCTGACTCTCTAGTTGACTATCTGACTCTCTAGCTGACTCTTTAGCTGACTCTCTAGTCGACTATCTGACTCTCTAGCTGACTCTCTAGCTGACTCTTTAGCTGACTCTCTAGTTGACTATCTGACTCTCTAGCTGACTCTTTAGCTTACTCTCTAGTTGACCATCTGACTCTCTTGTTGACTGTCTTGTTGTCTCTCTAGTTGACTCTCTAGTTGACTCTCTCTAGTTGACTCTCTAGCCAGCTCTCTAGCTGACTCTTTAGCTGACTCTCTAGTTGACTCTCTAGCTTACTCTCTAATTGACTCTCTAGTTGACCATCTGACTCTCTAGCTGACTCTCTATCTGACTCTTTAGCTGACTCTCTAGTTGACTATCTGACTCTCTTGTTGACTCTCTAGCTGACTCTCTAGTTGACTCTCTAGTTGACTCTCTCTAGTTGACTCTCTAGTTGACTCTCTAGTTGACTCTCAAGCCAGCTCTCTAGTTGACTCTCTCTAGTTGACTCTCTAGCCAGCTCTCTAGCTGACTCTCTAGTTGACTCTCTAGCTGACTCTAATTGACTCTCTAGTTGACCATCTGACTCTCTAGCTGACTCTCTAGTTGACTCTCAAGCCAGCTCTCTAGTTGACTCTCTAGCCAGCTCTCTAGCTGACTCTTTAGCTGACTCTCTAGTTGACTCTCTAGTTGACTCTCTAGCTGACTCTCTAGTTGACTCTCAAGCCAGCTCTCTAGTTGACTCTCTAGTTGACTCTCTAGCCAGCTCTCTAGCTGACTCTCTAGTTGACTCTCTAGCTGACTCTCTAATTGACTCTCTAGTTGACCATCTGACTCTCTAGCTGACTCTCTAGTTGACTCTCAAGCCAGCTCTCTAGTTGACTCTCTAGCTGACTCTCTAGTTGACTCTCTAGTTGACTCTCTAGTTGACTCTCTAGCTGACTCTCTAGTTGACTCTCAAGCCAGCTCTCTAGCTGACTCTTTAGCTGACTCTCTAGTTGACTCTCTAGTTGACTCTCTAGTTGACTCTCTAGTTAATGCTCTAGCTGACTCTCTAGTTGACTCTCTAGTTGACTCTCTAGTTGACTCTCTAGTTAATGCTCTAGCTGACTCTCTAGTTGACCATCTGACTCTCTTGTTGACTCTCTATCTGACTCTTTAGCTGACTCTCTAGTTGACTATCTGACTCTCTTGTTGACTGTCTTGTTGTCTCTCTAGTTGACTCTCTAGTTGACTCTCTCTAGTTGACTCTCTAGTTGACTCTTTAGCTGACTCTCTAGCTGACTCTCTAGTTGACTCTCTCTAGCTGACTCTCTAATTGACTCTCTAGTTGACCATCTGACTCTCTAGCTGACTCTCTAGTTGACTCTCTAGTTGACTCTCTAGCTGACTCTCTAGCTGACTCTCTAGCTGACTCTCTAGCTGACTCTCTAGCTGACTCTCTAGTTGACTCTCAAGCCAGCTCTCTAGCTGACTCTTTAGCTGACTCTCTAGTTGACTCTCTAGTTGACTCTAGTTAATGCTCTAGCTGACTCTCTAGTTGACTCTCTAGTTGACTCTCTAGTTGACTCTCTAGTTAATGCTCTAGCTGACTCTCTAGTTGACTATCTGACTCTCTATCTGACTCTTTAGCTGACTCTCTAGTTGACTATCTGACTCTCTATCTGACTCTTTAGCTTACTCTCTAGTTGACTATCTGACTCTCTAGCTGACTCTCTAGTTGACTATCTGACTCTCTATCTGACTCTTTAGCTTACTCTCTAGTTGACCATCTGACTCTCTTGTTGACTGTCTTGTTGTCTCTCTAGTTGACTCTCTAGTTGACTCTCTCTAGTTGACTCTCTAGTTGACTCTCTATCTGACTCTCTCTAGTTGACTCTCTCTAGTTGACTCTCTCTAGTTGACTCTCTAGCTGACTCTCTAGCTGACTTTCTAGTTGACTTTCTATCTGACTCTGAGTCTTTAGCTGACTCTTTCTCCCCAAGTTGGAGAGTAGAGGAGGGGGAGAGTGGATTGGAAGAGGGGCCGAGTAGGAGGAAAGAGAGAGACGAGGGAAAGAGGGAGAGGAAGGGTTGAGAGACAGATGAGGAGGAAAGAGAGAGAGGAGGGGAAGAGGGAGAGAGGAGGGAAAGAGGGAGAGGAGGGGTTGAGAGACAGATGAGGAGGAAAGAGAGAGAGGAGGGGAAGAGGGAGAGAGGAGGGAAAGAGGGAGAGGAGGGTTGAGAGACAGATGAGGAGGAAAGAGAGAGAGGAGGGGAAGAGGGAGAGAGGAGGGAAAGAGGGAGAGGAGGGAAAGAGGGAGAGGAGGGGAAAGACAGATGAGGAGGAAAGAGGGAGAGATGAGGGAAAGAGGGAGAAAGGAGGGGTAGAGAGACAGAGGAGGAGGAAAGAGACAGAGAAGAGGGAGGATACAGATTGACAGAATGAGGTGTATAGGAAGTGTCTGCTAGAGGTGTCAACTGAGATAGATGGAGAGATAGAGAGGATGGAGGCAGGGAATCAGGGGTTGTGTCCAGCTTGTTTGTTTACTATGGTGTGTGTCTGTGTGTGTGAGAGAGAGAGACTGTGTTAATGCCTACTCCATGTCTGTACTGCTAAAAGGTATTGATTTCTAGCTGCCCAGAGGACTATGAGAGATTTTATATGGACACACACTAGAATATGTGTCAGAGGGAGAGAGAGGGGTGTGGTTGGTGGATAGAGAGAGAGGGGGGGTTTAGTGGATAGAGAGAGAGCTAAGATCGCGTGTGTGTGTGTGTGTGTGTGTGTGTGCGTGTGTGCGTGCGTGTGTGTGTGTGTGCGTGCGTGTGTGTGTATGTCACATCAAGTAGCAAGGTCAGATAGCCTTGGTATGTGATGCAGTCCCTCTCTCCTCTTCTTGTTCAGTCTGGCCCAGAGTGGCTCTGTCCCCTATGTGCATCCTGTTCCCTACGTAGTGCTTTGACTGGTCAGAAGTAGTGACCTAGTGAAGGAATAGGGACACAGAGAAGTGTGTACCAATATTTTAGGTTATAATGTGTCAAGGGAGAGACACTGGGAAAAGGGAGTGTGTGTGTGTGTGTGTGTGTGTGTGTGTGTGTGTGTGTGTGTGTGTGTGTGTGTGTGTGTGTGTGTGTGTGTGTGTGTGTGTGTGTGTGTGTGTGTGTGTGTGTGTGTGTGTGAGTGAATGACAGAATGTAACAAGATGTTTGGTATGATGTATCTGGGTACAGAGACAAGAAGTTCAGTTCTTTTCTCTTTGTTGCAAAACTAAGGAACGGAAATGACAAGAATGTCAGGCATGTCCCCCCCCCCACACACACTGACAAGCTGTGGCAGGCACACACACACACACACACACACACACACACAGGCGCGGCATGCACACAAAGTGTATGATGAGACAAGAGTGGCTTTGAAAGTTCTCTTTCTTCCCTGAGTTTGTCTCTCTCTCACACACACACACACACACACACACACACACACACACACACACACACACACACACACACACACACTCACTCCTCTCTTTACATCACAAGGTAGTTTGAAAAGATGTGTGCTTTAAATTTACCATCAATGTATTCACTCTTCTACCTAATAATATTAATAGTGTTAATATAATGACTCTTCTACCTAATAGTATTAATAGTATTAATATAACGACTCTTCTACCGAATAGTATTAATATAATGACTCTTCTACCTAACATTATTAATAGTATTAATATAACGACTCTTCTACCAAATAGTATTAATATAATGACTCTTCTACCTAATAGTATTAACAGTGTTAATATAATGACTCTTCTACCTAATAGTATTAATAGTATTAATATAACGACTCTTCTACCTAATAGTATTAATATAATGACTCTTCTACCTAATAGTATTAATATAATGACTCTTCTACCTAATAGTGTTAATATAATGACCCTTCTACCTAATAGTATTAATATAATGACTCTTCTACCTAATAGTGTTAATATAATGACTCTTCTACCTAATAGTATTAATATAATGACTCTTCTACCTACTAGTATTAATATAATGGCTCTTCTACCTAATAGTATTAATATAATGACTCTTCTACCTAATAGTATTAATATAATGACTCTTCTACCTAATAGTATTAATATAATGACTCTTCTACCTACTAGTATTAATATAATGACTCTTCTACCTACTAGTATTAATATAATGACTCTTTTACCAAATAGTAATAATATAATGACTCTTCTACCTAACATTATTAATATAATGACTCTTCTACCTAATAGTATTAATATAATGACTCTTCTACCTAATAGTATTAATATAATGATGCTTCTACCTAACAGTATTAATATAATGACTCTTCTACCTAATAGTATTAATATAATGACTCTAATAGTATTCTACCTAATAGTATTAATATAATGACTCTTCTACCTAACCTAATAGTATTAATATAATGACTGACTTTTCTACCTAATAGTATTAATATAATGACTCTTCTACCTAATAGTATTAATATAATGACTCTTCTACCTAATAGTATTAATAGTAATAATATAATGACTCTTCTACCTAACATTATTAATATAATGACTTTTCTACCTAATAGTATTAATATAATGACTCTTCTACCTAATAATATTAATATAATGACTCTTCTACCTAATAGTATTAATATAATAATATAATGACTCTTCTACCTAATAGTATTAATATAATGACTCTTCTACCTAATAGTATTAATATAATGACTCTTCTACCTAATAATATTAATATAATGACTCTTCTACCTAACAGTATTAATATAATGCCTCTTCTACCTAATAGTGTTGATAGTATTAATATAATGACTCTTCTACCTAATAGTATTAATATAATGACTCTTCTACCTAACATTATTAATAGTATTAATATAATGACTCTTCTACCTAATATTATTAATATAATGACTCTTCTACCTGATAGTATTACTAGTGTTAATATAATGACTCTTCTACCTAATAGTGTTGATAGTATTAATATAATGACTCTTCTACCTACTATTATTAATATAATGACTCTTCTACCTAATAGTATTAATATAATGACTCTTCTACCTTCTAGTATTAATATAATGACTCTTCTACCTACTAGTATTAATATAATGACTCTTCTACCTAACATTATTAATAGTATTAATATAATGACTCTTCTACCTAATATTATTAATATAATGACTCTTCTACCTGATAGTATTACTAGTGTTAATATAATGACTCTTCTACCTAATAGTGTTGATAGTATTAATATAATGACTCTTCTACCTACTATTATTAATATAATGACTCTTCTACCTAACATTATTAATAGTATTAATATAATGACTCTTCTACCTAATAGTATTAATATACTGACTCTTCTACCTAATAGTATTAATATAATGACTCTTCTACCTAATATTATTATATTATTATTCATATTATTATTATTATTGAGTGTCTTAGTGACTATAGAACTCCTGTCTATTGAGTGTCTTAGTAACTATAGAACTCCTGTCTATTGAGTGTCTTAGTGACTATAGAACTCCTGTCTATTGAGTGTCTTAGTAACTATAGAACTCCTGTCTATTGAGAGGCTTAGTAACTATAGAACTCCTGTCTATTGAGAGGCTTAGTGACTATAGAACTGCTGTCTATTGGGTGACTTAGTGACTATAGAACTCCTGTCTATTGAGTGTCTTAGTGACTATAGAACTGCTGTCTATTGAGTGTCTTAGTAACTATAGAACTCCTGTCTATTGAGTGTCTTAGTGACTATAGAACTCCTGTCTATTGAGTGACTTAGTGACTATACTATAGAACTCCTGTCTATTGAGTGTCTTAGTGACTATAGAACTCCTGTCTATTGAGAGGCTTAGTAACTATAGAACTCCTGTCTATTGAGAGGCTTAGTAACTATAGAACTCCTGTCTATTGAGTGACTTAGTGACTATATAACTCCTGTCTATTGAGAGGCTTAGTGACTATAGAACTCCTGTCTATTGAGTGTCTTAGTGACTATAGAACTCCTGTCTATTGAGTGTCTTAGTGACTATAGAACTCCTGTCTATTGAGTGTCTTAGTAACTATAGAACTCCTGTCTATTGAGTGTCTTAGTGACTATAGAACTCCTGTCTATTGAGTGTCTTAGTAACTATAGAACTCCTGTCTATTGAGTGTCTTAGTGACTATAGAACTCCTGTCTATTGAGAGGCTTAGTAACTATAGAACTCCTGTCTATTGAGAGGCTTAGTAACTATAGAACTCCTCTATAACTACAGTGCTTTGGGAAAGCATTCAGACCCCTTGACTTTTTCCACATTTTTTTTATCCCTCATCAATCTGCACACAATACCCCATAATGACAAAGCAAAAACAGGTTTTTAGAAATGTTTGCTAATGTATTAAATATTATATCTAATATCACATTTACACAAGTATTTAGACCCTTTACTCAGTACTTTGTTGAAGCACCTTTGGCAGCGATTACAGCCTCGAGTCTTCTGGGGTATGACGCTACAAGCTTGGCACACCTGTATTTGGGGAGTTTCTCCCATTCTTCTCTGCAGATCCTATCAAGACCTGTCAGGTTGGATAGGGAGCATCGCTGTACAGCTGTTTTCAGGTCTCTACAGAGTTGTTCGATCAGGTTCAAGTCCAGGCTCTGGCTGGGCCACTCAAGGACATTCAGAGACTTGTCCCGAAGTGTCACGAGAATTTCTATTTCAATGTTCTAACTGAACTGTTTTATATCTCTGTCTAATTCCTGAAGGTTGTAAAGCTCCAGTTCAAAAGTCTCAGCCTGCAAGAGGTAAATTCTTTATTCAGAGAGCGTTCTGCCCCTCCAGTGCAGAGCAAGTCTTTTATAGTCACACAGGTTATTCACCCGGCTATGCCCTAACGGCCAAACAGTATTTTTCCACAAAGCAATACATTTAATCTCGTTTTTACAATCTGTCTCTACCCTACAGTTTCCTCTCCCTGAGTGTGGAAATAATTCCAGTTTCAAAACTGGTTTCCTGTTCTTTGTTTCACAGTTGCACTCTGCTTGCATAGATACAAAGATAAGAAACCCCCTGGTTGCACTTCTAACTAAGCTGCACACGTTATCAGATTATAGAAATAGATATCTGACTCAAACACGTTTCACACAGTTCAACAGTTTCAGGGTGGAACACTTTAGTCATTACCTTTAAACATTCAAATTCTTCTATCACGAAGCCACACCGGTGTTGTATTGGCTGTTTGGTTCGGTTCGTCGTTTTGTTGGAAGATGAACCTATGCCACAGTCTGAGGTCCTGAGTGCTCTGGAGCAGGTTTTCATCAAGTATCTCTCTATACTTTGCTACGTTCATCTTTTCTCAATCATTACTAGTCTCCCAGTCCCTGCCGCTGAAAAACATCCCCACAGCATGATTATGCCACCACCATGCTTCACTGTAGGGATGTTGCCACCACCATGCTTCACCGTAGGGATGTTGCCAGGTTTCCTTTAGATGACTGTTGGCAAACCCCAAGTGGGCTGTCATGTGCCTTTTACTGAGGAGTGCTGAAGAAGGCCTGATTGGTGGAATGCTGCAGAGATGGTTGTCCTTCTGGAAGGTTCTCCCACCTCCATAGAGGAACTCTAGAGCTCTTTCAGAGTGAATGTTGGGTTCTTAGTCACCTCCCTGACCAAGGCCGTTCTCCCACGATTGCTCAGTTTGGCTGGGCGGCCAGCTCTAGGAAGAGCTTTGGTGGTTCCAAACATCTGCCATTTCAGAATTATGGAGGCCACTGTGTTATTGGGGATTTTCAATGCTGCAGAAATGTTTTGGTACCCTTCCTCAGATCTGTGCCTCGACACAATCCTGTCTCAGAGCTCTATAGCCAATTCCTTTGACCTCATGGCTTGGTTTTTGCTCTGACATGCACTGTCAGCTGTGGGACCTTTATATAGACAGGTGTGTGCCTTTCCAAATCATGTCCAATCAGTTGAATGTACCACAGGTGGACTCCAATATAGTTGTAGAAACATCTCAAGGAAGATCAATGGAAACAGGATGCACCTGAGCTCAATTTGGGGTCTCATAGCAAAGGGTCTGAATACCTATGTAAATAAGTTTTTTTTTTTTTTTTAACATTTTTATCTGCAAACATCTATCTAAAAACCTGTTTTTGTTTTGTCATTATGGGGTATTGTCTGTAGATTGATGAGGAACAAATATTTTATTTAATACATTTTAGAATAAGGCTGTAACGTAACAAAATGTGGAAAAAGTCAAGGGTTCTGAATAGTTCTAAATGCTGTGCAAATGTCTTTCTGGAGAACAGTAGAGTCATCTAATTCATTGGTTCTAAATGCTGTGTAAATGTCTCTCTGGAGAACAGTAGAGTCATCTAATTCATTGGTTCTAAATGCTGTGTAAATCTCTCTCTGGAGAACAGTAGAGTCATCTAATTCATTGGTTCTAAATGCTGTGTAAATCTCTCTCTGGAGAACAGTAGAGTCATCTAATTCATTGGTTCTAAATGCTGTGTAAATCTCTCTCTGGAGAACAGTAGAGTCATCTAATTCATTGGTTCTAAATGCTGTGTAAATGTCTCTCTGGAGAACAGTAGAGTCATCTAATTCATTGGTTCTAAATGCTGTGTAAATGTCTCTCTGGAGAACAGTAGAGTCATCTAATTCATTGGTTCTAAATGCTGTGTAAATGTCTCTCTGGAGAACAGTAGAGTCATCTAATTCATTGGTTCTAAATGCTGTGTAAATCTCTCTCTGGAGAACAGTAGAGTCATCTAATTCATTGGTTCTAAATGCTGTGTAAATCTCTCTCTGATCCCTCTAGGTCTCTCCCTATTTCTCTCTGTTCTAAATCTGTCTCTCTCTCTCTCTGGATCCCTCTAGGTCTCTCCCTATCTAATTCATCTGGTCTCTAAATCTCTCTCTCTCTCTCTCTCTCTGATCCCTCTAGGTCTCTCTAATCTCATTGGTTCTAAATGCTCTCTCTCTCTCTCTCTCTCTGATCCCTCTAGGTCTCTCCCTATTTCTCTCTCTCTCTCTGTCTCTGATCCCTCTAGGTCTCTCCCTATTTCTCAATTCAATTCAATTCAATTCAATCCAAGGGCTTTATTAGCATGGGAAACATGTGTTAACATTGCCAAAGCAAGTGAGGTAGATAATATATAAAGTGAAATAAACAATAAAAATTAACAGTAAACATCACACATACAGAAGTTTCAAAACAATAAAGACATTACAAATGTCATATTACATATATATACAGTGTTTTAACAATGTACAAATGGTAAAGGACACAAGATAAAATAAATAAGCATAGATGGGTTGTATTTACAATGGTGTTAGTTCTTCACTGGTTGCCCTTTTCTCGTGGCAACAGGTCACAAATCTTGCTGCTGTGATGGCACACTGTGGAATTTCACCCAGTAGATATGGGAGTTTTTCAAAATTGGATTTGTTTTCAAATTCTTTGTGGATCTGTGTAATCTGAGGGAAATATGTCTCTCTAATATGGTCATACATTGGGCAGGAGGTTAGGAAGTGCAGCTCAGTTTCCACATTTTGTGGGCAGTGAGCACATAGCCTGTCTTCTCTTGAGAGCCATGTCTGCCTACGGCGGCCTTTCTCAATAGCAAGGCTATGCTCACTGAGTCTGTACATAGTCAAAGCTTTCCTTAATTTTGGGTCAGTCACAGTGGTTCTTCTCTGTCTCTCTCTCTCTGTCTCTCTCTGATCCCTCTAGGTCTCTCCCTATCTCTCTCTCTCTCTCTATCTCTCTCTTATCCCTCTAGGTCTCTCCCTGTCTCTCTCTCTCTCTCTCTGATCCCTCTAGGTCTCTCTCTCTCTCTCTCTCTCTCTCTCTCTCTCTCTCTGATCCCTCTAGGTCTCTCCCTATCTCTCTCTCTCTCTCTCTCTCTCTCTCTCTCTGATCCCTCTAGGTCTCTCCCTATCTCTCTCTCTCTCTCTCTGATCCCTCTAGGTCTCTCCCTATCTCTCTCTCTCTCTCTCTCTCTCTCTCTCTCTCTCTCTCTCTCTCTCTCTCTCTCTGATTCCTCTAGGTCTCTCTCTCTGTCTCTCTCTCTCTCTCTCTCACTGCTCTGTTTCTCTCTCTCTGTCTCTCTCTCTGTCTCTCCCTATCTCTCTCTCTCTCTCTCTCTGTTCTCTCTCTCTCTCTCTCTGCTCCCTCTAGGTCTCTCTCTCTGTCTCTCTGTCTCTCTCTCTCTCTGCTCCCTCTAGGTCTCTCTCTCTCTCTAGGTCTCTCTCTCTCTGCTCTCTCTCTGTCTCTCTGTCTCTCTCTCTGTCTCTGCTCCCTCTACTTCTCTCTCTCTCTGCTCCCTCTAGGTCTCTCTCTCTCTCTCTCCCTCTCTCTCTCTCTCTCTCTCTCTCTAGGTCTCTCTCTCTCTCTCTGCTCCCTCTAGGTCTCTGCCTCTCTCTATCTCTGCTCCCTCTAGGAACTCTCTCTCTCTCTCTCTCTGCTCCCTCTAGGTCTCTCTCTCTCCAGGTCCCTCCCTCTCTTACCTTCTACCTCTTTCTGTCACTCTGTCTCCAACTCTCTCCCCTTCCCTCCCTCTCTCTCTGCCTCTCCTGATGGAAATAGAGAGGGAGTGTTTTTGCTGCAGGGGAACAGTATAAAACCTGTTTTTTTGTGCTCTGGGAAAAAAAAAAACATAGCTTCATCTATCTGGAGGGACCCACACACACTCTCACACACACTCACACTAGAGACAGGAGGGGGACAGGGAGGGAGGGAGGGAGGGACAGGGAGGGACACAGGGAGGGACAGGGAGGGACACAGGGAGACACACAGGACACACAGGGAGGGAGGAGGAGAGATAGAGGAGGGAGGGAGGGGGAGGGAGGGAGGGAGGGAGGGAGGGAGGGAGGGAGGGAGGGGGAGGGAGGGAGGGAGGGAGGGAGGGAGGGGGAGGGAGGGAGGGAGGGAGGGAGGGAGGGAGGGAGGAGGAGAGATAGAGAGGGAGGGAGGGAGGGAGGGAGGGAGGGAGGGAGGGAGGGAGGGGAGAGATAGGAGGAGGGAGGGAGGGAGGGATGGAGGGATGGAGGGAGGAGGAGAGATAGAGAGGGAGGGAGGGAGGGAGGGGGAGGGAGGGAGGGAGGGAGGGAGGGAGGGAGGGAGGGAGGGAGGGAGGGAGGGAGGGAGGGAGGGAGGGAGGGAGGGGGAGGGAGGGAGGGAGGGAGGGAGGGAGGGGGAGGGGGAGGGAGGGAGGAGGGGAGGGAGGGGGGGAGGGAGGGAGGGAGGAACAGTATGTTTAGGGTTAGGACACAAAAAGAGACAGGGAAAGTGAGTGAGTGAGTGAGTGAGGAGTGAGTGAGTGAGTGAGTGGTGAGTGAGTGTATGTGTTCCCAGGCTGTTCCTGTGGCTAAAAAGCAGGAGGAAGATGATGGTGTGAAAGGTTGAGAGGAAGAGGGAGAGAGATGGAGCAGAAGGAGAGAGGAAGAACACTATGGTGA
>NW_024609175.1:62500-65000 GCF_018296145.1 Oncorhynchus tshawytscha
TGTGTGTGTGTGTGTGTGTGTGTGCGTATGTACGTGGTGGATCAGTGTGTGTGTGTGTGTGTGTCTGAGACTAATAGGTGCCAGGCTGTGCCCAGTCTTCTCCCATTGTCCATTAAGAGAGTGCCCAGTATTAAGAGACAGTAGCTGGTCTGTCGCCAAGGGGCCAGTATATAAAGGACAATAGAGACAGATCGTCACCAAGGGGCCAGTATATAAAGGACAATAGAGACAGATCGTCACCAAGGGGCCAGTATATAAAGGACAATAGAGATAGATCGTCACCAAGGGGCCAGTATATAAAGGACAATAGAGATAGATCGTCGCCAAGGGGCCAGTATATAAAGGACAATAGAGATAGATCGTCGCCAAGGGGCCAGTATATAAAGGACAATAGAGATAGATCGTCGCCAAGGGGCCAGTATATAAAGGACAATAGAGATAGATCGTCGCCAAGGGGCCAGTATATAAAGGACAATAGAGATAGATCGTCACCAAGGGGCCAGTATATAAAGGACAATAGAGATAGATCGTCACCAAGGGGCCAGTATATAAAGGACAATAGAGATAGATCGTCACCAAGGGGCCAGTATATAAAGGACAATAGAGATAGATCGTCACCAAGGGGCCAGTATATAAAGGACAATAGAGATAGATCGTCACCAAGGGGCCAGTATATAAAGGACAATAGAGATAGATCGTCACCAAGGGGCCAGTATATAAAGGACAATAGAGATAGATCGTCACCAAGGGGCCAGTATATAAAGGACAATAGAGATAGATCGTCACCAAGGGGCCAGTATATAAAGGACAATAGAGATAGATCGTCACCAAGGGGCCAGTATATAAAGGACAATAGAGATAGATCGTCACCAAGGGGCCAGTATATAAAGGACAATAGAGATAGGCCTGTCACCAAGGGGCCAGTATATAAAGGACAATAGAGACAGATCGTCACCAAGGGGCCAGTATATAAAGGACAATAGAGATAGATGTCACCAAGGGGCCAGTATATAAAGGACAATAGAGATAGATCGTCACCAAGGGGCCAGTATATAAAGGACAATAGAGATAGATCGTCACCAAGGGGCCAGTATATAAAGGACAATAGAGATAGATCGTCACCAAGGGGCCAGTATATAAAGGACAATAGAGATAGATCGTCTCCAAGGGGGGCCAGTATATAAAGGACAATAGAGATAGATCGTCACCAAGGGGCCAGTATATAAAGGACAATAGAGATAGATCGTCACCAAGGGGCCAGTATATAAAGGACAATCCCTCCAGATCGTCACCAAGGGGCCAGTATATAAAGGACAATAGAGATAGATCGGCACCAAGGGGCCAGTATATAAAGGACAATAGAGATAGATCCGTCGCCAAGGGGCCAGTATATAAAGGACAATAGAGATCCAGACCCTCACCAAGGGGCCCCTTATAAAGGACCTCCAACCCTCCGTCCCAAGGGGCCAGTCCCTCCAGGACAACCCTCAGTCCCTTCGTCCCTACCCCTCCAACCCTCAGAGATCCCTGACACATACAGCCCTCCCTCCAACCCTCCGTCCCTTCGTCCCTCCCTCCAACCCTCCGTCCCTTCGTCCCTCCCTCCAACCCTCCGTCCCCGTCCCTCCGTCCCATCCCTCCATCCCTCCATCCCTCCTCCATCCCTTCGTATCCATCCGTCTGTTGATCCATCCCTCCATCCCTCCATCCCTCCGTCCGTCTGTTGATCCCTCCCTCCATCCCTCTGTCAATCCCTCCGTCCATCCCTCCATCCCTCCGTCCATCCGTCTGTTGATCCCTCCTCCTCCATCCCTCCCTCCATCCGTCCTCCCTCATCCCTCCATCCCTCCATCCCTCCCTCCCATCCATCCCCATCCATCCCTCCTCCCTCCCTCCATCGTCCATCCCTCCATCCCTCCATCCCTTCGTCCATCCCTCCATCCATCTGTCTGTTCAAATAAAATAAAATAAAATGTATTTATATAGCCCTTCGTACATCAGCTGATATCTCAAAGTGCTGTACAGAAACCCAGCCTAAAACCCCAAACAGCAAGAAATGCAGGTGTAGAAGCACGGTGGCTAGGAAAAACTCCCTAGAAAGGCCAAAACCTAGGAAGACACCTTGAGAGGAACCAGGCTATGTGGGGTGGCCAGTCCTCTTCTGGCTGTGCCGGGTGGAGATTATAACAGAACATGGCCAAGATGTTCAAATGTTCATAAATGACCAGCATGGTCCAATAATAAGGCAGAACAGTTGAAACTGGAGCAGCAGCACGGCCAGGTGGACTGGGGACAGCAAGGACTCATCATGTCAGGTTGTCCTGGGGCATGGTCATAGGGCTCAGGTCCTCCGAGAGAGAGAAAGAAAGAGAGAAGGAGAGAATTAGAGAACGCACACTTAGATTCACACAGGACACCGAATAGGACAGGAGAAGTACTCCAGATATAACAAACTGACCCCAGTCCCCCCGACACATAAACTACTGCAGCATAAATACTG
>NW_024609175.1:70000-72500 GCF_018296145.1 Oncorhynchus tshawytscha
TCTCTCTCTCTCTCTCTGTGTCTCCCTGCAGTGCTGCATAGTGTTTATTATTCCTCTCACAGACTGTCCTGATAGTCAGATACTTCTGAGCACTCTCAACATCACCTGCTAGTGGAGAGAGAGAGAGAGAGACCGGGAGAGAGTGAGAGAGAGAGACAGAGAGAGAGAGAAAGAGAGACCTAGAGAGAGACCAAGAGATAGAGAGCAAGAGAGAGGGACAGAGAGAGAGAGAGAGAGAGAGGGACAGAGAGAGAGAGAGAGAGAGAGAGAGAGAGAGAGGGGAAAATGATAATGACATGAGAGAGAGAGACCAAGAGAGAGAGATCGAGAGAGACCGAGAGAGACCTGGCCGAGAGAGAGACCGAGACTGAGAGAGATGCCAGAGAGAGAGAGAGAGATGCACAGAGAGAGAGAGAGAGAGAGATGCACAGAGAGAGAGAGAGAGATGCACAGAGAGAGAGAGAGAGATGCACAGAGAGAGGGACAGAGGAGGGGGGAGAAAGAGTTATTAAGAACTTGAGAGTAGTGAAAGAGGTGATAGAGAGAACAAGAGAAAATGAGTGGGGGACAGGGGGACGAGAGAAAAAGAGAGAGAAAGAGAGAGGGGGACAGGGGGACGAGAGAAAAAGGGAGAGAGAAAGAGAGAGGGGGACAGGGGGACGAGAGAAAAAGGGAGAGAGAAAGAGAGAGGGGGACAGGGGACGAGAGAAAAAGAGAGAGAAAGAGAGAGGGGGACAGGGGGACGAGAGAAAAAGGAGAGAGAAAGAGAGAGGGGGACAGGGGGACGAGAGAAAAAGGGAGAGAGAGAGAGGGGGACAGGGGGACGAGAGAAAAGGGAGAGAGAAAGAGAGAGGGGGACAGGGGATGAGAGAAAAAGGGAGAGAGAAAGAGAGAGGGGGACAGGAGGATGAGAGAAAAAGGGAGAGAGAAAGAGAGAGGGGGACAGGGGGACGAGAGAAAAAGGGAGAGAGAAAGAGAGAGGGGGACAGGGGGACGAGAGAAAAAGGGAGAGAGAAAGAGAGAGGGGGACAGGGGACGAGAGAAAAAGGGAGAGAGAAAGAGAGAGGGGGACAGGAGGATGAGAGAAAAGGGAGAGAGAAAGAGAGAGGGGGACAGGGGGACGAGAGAAAAAGGGAGAGAGAAAGAGAGAGGGGGACAGGAGGATGAGAGAAAAAGGGAGAGAGAAAGAGAGAGGGGGACAGGGGGACGAGAGAAAAAGGGAGAGAGAAACAGAGAGGGGGACAGGGGGACGAGAGAAAAGGGAGGAGAAAGAGAGAGGGGGACAGGGGACGAGAGAAAAAAGGGAGAGAGAAAGAAGAGGGGGACAGGAGGATGAGAGAAAAAGGGAGAGAGAAAGAGAGAGGGGGACAGGGGGACGAGAGGAAAAGGGAGAGAGAAAGAGAGAGGGGGACAGGGGGACGAGAGGAAAAGGGAGAGAGAAAGAGAGAGGGGGACAGGAGGATGAGAGAAAAAGGGAGAGAGAAAGAGAGAGGGGGACAGGAGGATGAGAGAAAAAGGGAGAGAGAAAGAGAGAGGGGGACAGGAGGATGAGAGAAAAAGGGAGAGAGAAAGAGAGAGGGGGAAGGTAGGAACTGGAGTGATAGAGAAAAAGGGAGAGAAAGAGAGAGGGGGACAGGAGGATGAGAGAAAAAGTGAGAGAGAAAGAGAGAGGGGGAAGGTAGGAACTGGAGTGATAGAGAAAAAGGGAGAGAAAGAGAGAGGGGGACAGGAGGATGAGAGAATTAGAGAGAGGGGGGAAGGTAGGAACTGGAGTGATAGAGAAAAAGAAGAGGGGGTCTGTAAGAGAGGAAAAACCAAGAGAAGAGTGGAGCGTAGTACAGACTGCTTTACTGCAGAGGTCACAATACTACAACATTCACTCAGCATACATACTAGTGTCATGACGTTGCCCTCTTTGGGTACAGCGAGCACCCTCCCTCCGCACCAGCCCTTTTCTATGCACCATCCCCCTACCCCCCTGTCTCCTACACCGAGGCTGCTATGGTCAGAGAGAGGTCGTAAATTCCTGGAGGAGATTATCTCCTCATGGCCACAGTATAGAGAGAGAGAGTAAAGTTTTCATAGAAGAGAACCAAGGAATTTCTTCCACCTCACAGAACTTGAGGTCCGAACAACATTTATGTCCTGGAGAAGGTATAAAAGATCGGTGAAGAATCCATCTACGAACTGGTCCGTTTGGTACAATTTTGTGAAACTCCTGGGAGACAATACGGCCACATTACCATAATACGGCCACATTACCATAATACGGCCACATTACCATAATACGGCCACATTACCATAATACGGCCACATTACCATAATACGGCCACATTACCATAATACGGCCACATTACCATAATACGGCCACATTACCAAACTATATGTATAATAGCCTCAGATATGAGGTTTACATCTAATTGTTATATAAGATGAATGAGTGAGGATGATACTGTTTGTAAAATTGTGTAGTGTGATGTTGAACTGTTGAGGAAACTGA
>NW_024609175.1:77500-87500 GCF_018296145.1 Oncorhynchus tshawytscha
AGCTAATTTGTCCGGTAGTAATTTTCCACAGTGCAGAGTGTGAGCAGAGATAGAGGGTCATGTAGAAATAGGTTTCCTGTTCCAGAATGACACCTTCAGGGTTTCTATGGTTCTATTCTCACTCTGTGGAATTAGAGGCAATCTTCTCAAGGAAGAACTACGTGCCCGTTCAAACTCCTTTGGAGAGAGTGTGTTTGTGTGTGTGTGTGTGTGTGTGTGTGTGTGTGTGTGTGTGTGTGTGTGTGTGTGTGTCTTGTTGTCAGTTCAAAGTGTGGTATTTATCCTACACTCCCTCTGTTTCTCTCTATCCCTCTATCCCTCTCTCTTTCTCTCTCTTTCTCTCTCTCTCTCTCTCTCTCTTCAACTCTATTTCTCTCTCTCTCTATCCCTCTCTCTTTCTCTCTATTTCTCTTTCTCTCTATTTCTCTCTCTCTCTCGCTATCCCTCTGTCTATCTCTCTCTTTCTCTCTCTCTCTTCCTCTCTCTGTTTCTCTCTCTCTATCCCTCTCTCTTTCTCTCTCGATCCCTCTCTCTTTCTCTCTCTATCCCTCTCTCTTTCTCTCTCTCTCTCTCTTCCTCTCTATTTCTCTCTCTCTCTCTCCCTCTCCTCTCTCTCCTCATTTCTCAGTAACCAGTTGAAGTGACTGTTGTATTTTCTCTAGTCTGATGTTTTAATGCCCTAATCCCTGATGTATACTCCCATTCTAACAGACCTCTCTACCTCCCCCTCCCTCTCTCTTCCCCCTCTCTTCCTCCATCCAGGCGACCCTGCGGAGGGTGACGTTCTCCGTGGTCCCGGGGCCTCAGGACGGTGGTTGCTATGACAGCGCTGCAGAGGACTCTGAGACCCCCAGCAGTAAGGGTTCATCTGGACCCCGAGTGGGGGCGCTGTCTCTCCCCGAGGAGGGGTACGAGAGGACCACACCTGAGGGAAGTGTAGGAGAGGAGGAACATGTGGAGAACGGTGAGGGAACACACACACCCGAGACACACACACAAAAACACTCACACACAGAGATACCTATAGACCACACACACTATAGAACACCACACACTATAGAACACCACACACACACTATAGAACACCACACACACACTATAGAACACCACACACTATAGAACACCACACACACTATAGAACACCACACACTATAGACACACACACACACTATAGAACACCACACACACACTATAGAACACCACACACTATAGAACACACACACACTATAGAACACACACACACTATAGAACACCACACACACTATAGAACACCACACACACTATAGAACACACACACACTATAGAACACCACACACACACTATAGAACACACACACACATAGAACACCACACCACACACACTATAGAACACCACACACACACTATAGAACACCACACTATAGAACACACACTATAGAACACCACACACACTATAGAACACTATAGAACACACACACACTATACACACTATAGAACACCACAACACCACACACACACTATAGACACACTATAGAACACCACACACTATAGAACACACACACACACACTATAGAACACACACACACTATAGAACACAACACACACACTATAGAACACCACACACACACTATAGAACACACACACACACTATAGAACACACACACACACTATAGAACACCACACACACTATAGAACACACACACACACTATAGAACACACACACACTATAGAACACAACACACACTATAGAACACCACACACACTATAGAACAACACACTATAGAACACACACACTATAGAACACCACACACACACTATAGAACACCACACACACTATAGAACACACACACACACACTATAGAACACCACACACACACTATAGAACACACACACTATAGAACACACACACACACACTATAGAACACCACACACACTATAGAACACCACACACACTATAGAACACCACACACACTATAGAACACCACACACTATAGAACACACACACACACTATAGAACACCACACACACTATAGAACACCACACACACTATAGAACACCACACACACTACTAGAACACCACACACACACTATAGAACACCACACACACACTATAGAACACACACACACACTATAGAACACCACACACACTATAGAACACCACACACACACTATAGAACACCACACACACTATAGAACACCACACACACTATAGAACACCACACACACACTATAGAACACCACACACACTATAGAACACACACACACACTATAGAACACCACACACACACTATAGAACACACACACACTATAGAACACCACACACACACTATAGAACACCACACACACTATAGAACACCACACACACTATAGAACACCACACACACACTATAGAACACACACACACTATAGAACAACACACTCATGCTATAGAACACCACACACACACATTTTCAGAACAACAACACAACCACAGTTTATAGGGTAAACATACATGTCAATATACTACAAAGACATCAAAGAGAAAAACTAATTTATTCAATACACCCTAAACAACCGTAGACACCCTCAACACCCTAAACAACCGTAGACACCCTCAACACCCTAAACACCCTCAACACCCTAAACAACCGTAAACACCCTAAACAACCCTAAACACCCTAAACAACCGTAAACAACCTAAACACCCTAAACAACCCTAAACACCCTAAACAACCGTAAACACCCTAAACAACCGTAAACACCTAAACAACCCTAAACACCCTAAACAACCGTAAACACCCTAAACAACCCTAAACACCCTAAACAACCGTAAACACCCTAAACAACCGTAAACACCCTAAACACCCTAAACAACCGTAAACACCCTAAACAACCGTAAACACCCTAAACACCCCAAACAACCGTAAACACCCTAAACACGCTAAACAACCGTAAACACCCTCAAACACCCTAAACAACCGTAAACACCCTAAACAACCGTAAACACCCTAAACACCCTAAACAACCATAAACACCCTAAACAACCCTAAACACCCTAAACAACCGTAAACACCCTAAACAACCCTAAACAACCGTAAACACCGTAAACACCCTAAACAACCCTAAACAACCGTAAACACCCTGAACACCCTAAACAACCGTAAACACCCTAAACAACCGTAAACACCCTAAACAACCGTAAACACCCTCAACACCCTAAACAACCGTAAACACCCTAAACAACCGTAAACACCCTAAACAACCATAAACACCCTAAACAACCGTAAACACCCTAAACACAGTAAACACCCTCAAACACCCTAAACACCCTAAACAACCGTAAACACCGTAAACACCGTAAACAACCGTAAACACTCTAAACAACCGTAAACAACCTCAAACACCTAAACACCCTAAACAACTGTAAACACCCTCAAACACCCTAAACAACCGTAAACACCCTCAAACACCTAAACACCCTAAACAACCGTAAACACCCTCAAACACTGTAAACACCCTCAACAACCGTAAACACCCTCAAACACCCTAAACAACCGTAAACACCCTCAAACACCCTAAACAACCGTAAACCACCCTCAACACCCTCAAACACCATCAAACACCCTCAAACACCGTCAAGCACCCTCAAACACCCTCAACACCATCAAACACCCTCAACACCCTCTAACACTGTAAACACTCTTAAACACCCTAAACAACCCTAAACAACCGTAAACACACCTAAACAACCGTAAACAACCTAAACAACCGTAAACACCCTAAACAACCCTAAACACCCTAAACAACCGTAAACACCCTAAACAACCCTAAACAACCGTAAACACACCTAAACAACCGTAAACACCCTAAACAACCGTAAACACCCTCAACACCCTAAACACCCTAACCGTAAACACCCTAAACAACCGTAAACACCCTAAACACCCCAAACAACCGTAAACACCTAAACACGCTAAACAACCGTAAACACCCTCAAACACCCTAAAAAAACGTAAAACCCTAAAACACCCTAAACAACCGTAAACACCCTAAACACCCTAAACAACCATAAACACCTAAACAACCCTAAACACCCTAAACAACCGTAAACACCTAAACAACCCTAAACACCCTAAACAACCGTAAACACCTAAACAACCCTAAAAACCTAAACCCCTAAAAACTAAACACCTGAACACCCTAAACAACCGTAAACACCCTAAACAACAGTAAACACCCTCAACACCTAAACAACCGTAAACACCTAAACAACCATAAACACCCTAAACAACCGTAAACCCCCTAAACACAGTAAACACCCTCAAACACCCTAAACACCCTAAACAACCGTAAACACCCTAAAAACAACCGTAAACACTCTAAACAAACGTAAACACCCAAACACCTAAACACCTAAACACCCTAAACAACCATAAACACCCTCAAACACCCTAAACAACCGTAAACACCCTCAAACACTGTAAACACCCTCAACAACCGTAAACACCCTAAACAACCGCAAACAACCTAAACAACCGTAAACACCCTAAACAACCCTAAACACCCTAAACAACCGTAAACACCCTAAACAACCGTAAACACCCTCAAACACCCTCAACACCATCAAACACCCTCAACACCATCAAACACCCTTAACACCCTCTAACACTGTAAACACTCTTAAACACCCTAAAACACCGTAAAAACCATCAAACACCCTCAAACACCGTAATTACCCTCAACACCCTTAGTCATTTCTCAGGATTCTGAGTACTAAATCAAATCAAATCAAATCAAATGTTATTTGTCACATACACATGGTTAGCAGATGTTAATGCGAGTGTAGCGAAATGCTTGTGCTTCTAGTTCCGACAATGCAGTAATAACGAGCAAGTAATCTAACTAACAATTCCAAAAAAACTACTGTCTTATAACACAGTGTAAGGGGATAAAGAATATGTACATAAGGATATATGAATGAGTGATGGTACAGAGTAGCATAGGCAAGATACAGTAGATGATATCGAGTACAGTATATACATATGAGATGAGTATGTAAACCAAGTGGCATAGTTAAAGTGGCTAGTGATACATGTATTACATAAGGATGCAGTCGATGATATAGAGTACAGTATCAACGTATGCATATGAGATGAATAATGTAGGGTAAGTAACATTATATAAGGTAGCATTGTTTAATACATTGTTCTATACATATATATAGATTTTTTTTCTGTCTTTATTTATTTCTCTCTCTCTCTCACTTTCTCTCTGAGGCCTTGACAGAGTCATCCATCGTTCTTTTCATGTTGGTTGTTTTTCTCATTTGAAAGCAAGAATGCTCCAATGCACATGTCTCTTTCTATCTCTCTCTCTCTCTGGCTGTGTTTTGTATTGTCTGTTGTGAGTCCCGATACGGCTTGACATGGACACATTGTTAGAGAAGTCTGTAATGACCAAGCCTACGTGTGTTTGTTTATATTATGCTCTGTAGCCTCCTTTACAGAGAGCTCTGCAAACATGACCAGCCAATCAGCAACCCAAATATGTCCTTTCAACCAGGAAACAGTAGCTCTCTCTCTCTCTGTGTCTCTCATGGTGACACAGAGGGGAGTTTGAGGGGTGAAATTAATATTGGTTGGTCTTGGTATTGGTGTTGGTATGGTGTTGGTGTTGGTATTGGTGTTGGTGTTGGTATGGTGTTGGTATTGGTGTTGGTCTGGTGTTGGTATTGGTGTTAGTATTGGTGTTGGTATTGGTATTGGTGTCATTATTGTGTTGGTATTGTGTATTGTGTTGTATTGGTGGTATGGTGGTGTTGGTATTGGTGTTGGTATTGGTGTTGGTCTGTGTTGGTATTGTTGGTGGTGTTGGTATTGGTGTCATTATTGGTGTTGGTGTTGGTGTTGGTATTGGTGTTGGTGTTGGTATTGGTGTATTATTGTGTTGGTATTGGTGTTGGTATTGGTATTGGTGTTGGTGTTGGTATTGGTATTGGTATTGGTGTTGGTATTGGTGTTGGTATTGGTATTGGTGTCATTATTGTGTTGGTGTTGGTGTTGGTGTTGGTATTGGTGTTGGTGATTGGTATTGGTATTGGGGTCATTATTGTGTTGGTATTGGTGTTGGTATTGGTATTGGTGTTGGTGTTGGTGTTAGTATTGGTATTGGTATTGGTGTTGGTATTGGTGTTGGTATTGGTGTTGGTATTGGTATTGGTGTTGGTATTGGTGTTGGTGTTGGTGTATTGGTGTTGGTGTATTGTGTTGGTATTGGTGTTGGTATTGGTGTTGGTGTATTGGTGTTGGTATTGGTATTGGTGGTTGGTATTGGTGTTGGTATTGGTGTTGGTGTTGGTGTTGGTGTTGGTATTGGTGTTGGTGTTGGTATTGTTGGTGTTGGTATTGGTGTTGGTGTTGGTATTGGTGTTGGTGTTGGTATTGGTGTCATTTTGTGTTGGTATTGGTGTTGGTATTGGTATTGGTATTGGTGTTGGTGTTGGTATTGGTATTGGTGTTGGTATTGGTGTTGGTATTGGTATTGGTGTTGGTATTGGTGTTGGTGTTGGTGTATTGTGTTATTGGTGTTGGTATTGGTGTTGGTATTGGTGTTATTGGTGTTGGTATTGGTGTTGGTGTTGGTATTGGTGTTGGTGTTGGTGTTGGTGTTGGTATTGGTGTTGGTGTTGGTATTGGTGTTGGTGTTGGTGTTGGTATTGGTGTTGGTATTGGTGTTGGTGTTGGTGTTGGTATTGGTGTTGGTATTGGTGTTGGTATTGGTGTTGGTGTTGGTATTGGTGTTGGTGTTGGTTGGTATTGGTGTTGGTGTTGGTATTGGTGTTGGTGTTGGTGTTGGTATTGGTGTTGGTGTTGGTATTGGTGTTGGTATTGGTGTTTGACTTGATACATGTTTCAATATTGGTGTTGGTGGTTTATTGGTGTTGGTGTTATTGGTGTTGGTATTGGTATTGGTGTTGTGTTGGTATTGGTGTTGGTGTTGGTGTTGGTGTTGGTGTTGGTATTGGTATTGGTGTTGGTCATTGGTATTTGTGTTGGTATTGGTGTTGGTATTGGTATTGGTGTTGGTGTTGGTGTTAGTATTGGTATTGGTATTGGTGTTGGTATTGGTGTTGGTGTTGGTATTGGCATTGTTGGTATTGGTGTTGGTGTTGGTATTGGTGTTGGTGTTGGTATTGGTGTTGGTGTTGGTGTTGGTATTGGTGTTGGTGTTGGTATTGTTGTTGGTATTGGTGTTTGACTTGATACATGTTTCAATATTTTTTCATAAACTAGGTTTCTGATTGGACATAAACTAGGTTTCCGATTGGACATAAACTAGGTTTCCGATTGGAAATAAACTAGGTTTCCGATTGGACATAAAGGTACATTTGTGGAATTCATTTCGTTTAGAAATCCACTCTGACAACTCTTGGAAAAGTCATGTAATAACTTAGAAGCTTCTAGTCAGTAAATTACATTTCAGCTTCCATGTGAATGTTAATAAGAGGGGGAAGTACAATGATGATGGGATCATGACCTATGACCGTTGACCTATGACCGTTGACCTATGACCTATGACCGTGACCTATGACCTATGACTGTTGACCTATGACCGTTGACCTATGACCGTTGACCAATGACCATTGACCTATGACTGTTGACCTATGACCGTTGACCTATGACCATTGACCTATGACCATTGACCTATGACCGTTAACCTATGACCGTTGACCTATGACCTATGACCGTTCCCTGGATTTCTGGTTTATGAAAGAGAAAATGTCTTTGTTTCCATGAGAGACAGTGGTTGCTATGGCGACGTATTACTCTACGAAAATAATGATAAGGTTCTCAGCAATAATAAGAGGTAATCTTACCCCCTTACCCTGCTAACCTTAACACGCTTAACTGACCTCAGATCAGTCTACAGAGATTAGTCTGACCTACTCATTTAACTGACCTCAGATCAGTCTACAGAGATTAGTCTGACCTACTCATTTAACTGACCTCAGATCAGTCTACAGAGATTAGTCTGACCTACTCATTTAACTGACCTCAGATCAGGCTACAGAGATTAGTCTGACCTACTCATTTAACTGACCTCAGATCAGGCTACAGAGATTAGTCTGACCTACTCATTTAACTGACCTCAGATCAGGCTACAGAGATTAGTCTGACCTACTCATTTAACTGACCTCAGATCAGTCTACAGAGATTAGTCTGACCTACTCATTTAACTGACCTCAGATCAGTCTGACCTACTCATTTAACTGACCTCAGATAGCTATAGAGATTAGTCTGACCTACTCATTTAACTGACCTCAGATCAGGCTACAGAGATTAGTCTGACCTACTCATTTAACTGACCTCAGATCAGTCTACAGAGATTAGTCTGACCTACTCATTTAACTGACCTCAGATCAGGCTACAGAGATTAGTCTGACCTACTCATTTAACTGACCTCAGATCAGTCTACTGAGATTAGCCTGACCTACTCATTTAACTGACCTCAGATCAGTCTACAGAGATTAGTCTGACCTACTCATTTAACTGACCTTAATACATTACCATTTAACTGACCTCAGAACAGTCTACAGTGATTAGTCTCACCTACTCATTTTAAATGTGTCCCTCAATGCACTTCACATATCTAGAGATCCCTTTAAATAAGTCTAGATGCATTCATTTCCTGTAGGCATAATCCTCTCCCATATGACATGTAGAGATCCCTTTAAATATGATTTAGAGACACCTTTAAATAAATAAATATGTCAGCTGTGGGCATATTCCTCTCACATATGACATCAGGCCTTAACAGATCGACCTTTGACATTTGAACCTTTGACCTTTTGGGGCTGTTGGAACGTGTTATTATATTTTAGGAGATGCTTTGAATCCCTTGAATGCAGTCAGTGTTTTTCTATTCAGTTATATACACAATGCACTCTTTTATATATCTAGTATGTAAGTATCTCTGTCTGTCTGTTTGTCTGTCTGTCTCTCTGCCCCTCTCTCTCTCTGTGTCTGTCTCTCTGCCCCTCTCTCTCTCTGTGTCTGTCTCTCTGCCCCTCTCTCTCTGTGTCTCTGTCTCTCTGCCGCTCTCTCTCTCTGTGTCTCTGTCTCTCTGCCCCTCTCTCTCTCTCTGTCTCTCTGCCCCTCTCTCTCTCTGTCTCTGTCTCTCTGCCCCCTCTCTCTCTGTGTCTCTGTCTCTCTGCTCCTCTGCCTCTCTCTGCCCCTCTCTCTCTGTGTCTCTGTCTCTCTGTGTCTCTGTGTCTCTGTCTCCCTGTCTGTGTCTCTCTCTTCTGTCTCTCTCTCTCTCTCTCTCTGTCTGTCTCTCTGTCTCTCTCTCTGTCTGTCTCTCTCTCTCTGTCTCTCTCTCTCTCTGTCTCTCTCTCTCTGTCTCTCTGTCTGTCTGTCTCTCTGTCTCTCTGTCCCTCTCTCTCTCTGTGTCTCTGTCTCTCTCTGTCTCTGTCTCTCTGTGTCTCTGTGTCTCTGTCTCTCTGTCTGTGTCTGTGTCTCTCTGTCTCTCTGCTCCTCTCTCTGTGTGTCTCTGTCTCTCTGTCTGTGTCTCTCTGTGTCTCTGTGTCTCTGTCTCTCTGCCCCTCTCTCTCTGTGTCTCTGTCTCTGTGTCTCTGTCTCTCTGTCTCTCTGTCTGTGTCTCTCTCTTTGTCTGTCTCTCTGTCTGTCTTTCTGCCCCTCTCTCTGTGTGTCTGTGTCTCTCTGTCTCTCTGCCCCTCTCTCTCTGTGTCTCTGTCTCTCTGTCTGTCTTTCGGTCTCTCTTTCTCTCTCAAAAGCAATGGTAAATTGTTGAATATTACCAGATTTATTCAACCCAGTATAATCTGTAATTTCTAAACCCATATTAACAGATGATCTCCTTCCAACCCCATCCCTTCCCATTGTAGATGCCACACAGCTATCTAGAGTCTAGACATCTTTGAGTCTATATTATATTTTAACAGGACTGTTCTCCCTCTCTGAGAGACCTGTGGTTAATACTGTGTATTATTACCTGTATGATGACAGTCTTATGCTTCATCACCA
>NW_024609175.1:92500-105000 GCF_018296145.1 Oncorhynchus tshawytscha
GCTGTAGCAATTTGAGAGAAAAGGAGAAACTCCTCACATTGAAGGGATGAGTGGAAGGACTGTAGGGTCCAGGGGCTACACCTTAACCACCTGAAATAGCATCCTCTCCTTGTCTCCTTTCTAAAAGGAAGCCAGAATCGTCTACACCTTAACCATCTAAAATAGCATCCTCTCCTTGTCTCCTTTCTAAAAGGAAGCCAGAATCGTCTACACCTTAACCATCTAAAATAGCATCCTCTCCTTGTCTCCTTTCTAAAAGGAAGCCAGAATCGTCTACACCTTAACCATCTAAAATAGCATCCTCTCCTTGTCTCCTTTCTAAAAGGAAGCCAGAATCGTCTACACCTTAAAAGTCTAAAGAAAGATCACTCACCATATAATCAGTGAGTTTAACTTCAGTTACACACTAACCAACTCTCAGGTAAGACTTGACACAATGTGTACAGTACGTCGTTTGTAAAGCAAGCGGCTGGGTTTCTACATGAAAACAAAACCATTCATTCTCCCTTAGAATTAGAATTGAGTTCTAATTCAATCCCTTAGAATTCGATTTAGAATTGAGTTCTAATTCAATCCCTTAGAATTCGATTTAGAATTGAGTTCTAATTCAAACCCTTAGAAATCGATTTAGAATTGAGTTCTAATTCAATCCCCCAGAATGTGAGTTAGAATTGAGTTGTAGTTCTATGGTTCCCCTCTCTCTCTCTCTCTCTCCACTCTTCTCTATGGTGTCACTGACCTTCTCAAACCTTCCTCCCTCTAACCTCGTCTCCCAACCGGCTGTCTCTGAAGCTCTGTGATTGGTGGACTGGACTCAGCGGTGCGCTGATGTGACAATGAACGGAAGTTCTGTTTGGGTTCTAGATCCAGAACGTTGGGTTCCAATCCGGAATGCTCGAAGGGGATTTTCTAGCTCACCTTGAGCCACTGACATATAGTACATACTATGTAGTAACCATGACCACACTGTCCCTGGATGTACGGAAATCATGGAGCTGGATTCCAACCCACAGGGTCTGGATTCAGGAGCTGAGTTAGCCCTAACGGACCAGGAGAACTTTGCTACAAGAGACTCTGAAAACAATGATTTGTGTTTATTACAAGACAGATCTTTTGTTCCCGGGAAGTCAAACTGCTGTTTTAATGCAGAGTCTCGTACAGACATCCTACCCTACTACCACACTACTCTACCTTTCCTTACCCGGCCGAACACGGACCTATAGGAACATGAATCTGTGTCTGCGTACGGTATGGCACCCTAGTCCCTATAGAAGACATATAGGGGGTCAGTCGTCAAAAGTCGGCTAAAGTCGTGAAGTGTGCAGGGATTCGGGTGGCATGTGGGAGGCTGGCACGGTGTGGGAGTATGTCTGTTTTATATACTGCACGTTTAAAGACAATTTAAATCACTTCTTCTTAGCCCTGTTATGTGGGCCTGGAGAGATAGAGGACAGGGTGATAACAGGCCTGGAGAGATAGAGGACAGGGTGATAACAGGCCTGGAGAAATAGAGGACAGGGTGATAACAGGCCTGGAGAGATAGAGGACAGGGTGATAACAGGCCTGGAGAGATAGAGGACAAGGTGATAACAGGCCTGCAGAGATAGAGGACAGGGTGATAACAGGCCTGGAGAGATAGAGGACAGGGTGATAACAGGCCTGGAGAGATAGAGGACAGGGTGATAACAGGCCTGGAGAGATAGAGGACAGGGTGATAACAGGCCTGGAGAGATAGAGGACAGGGTGATAACAGGCCTGGAGAGATAGAGGACAGGGTGATAACAGACCTGGAGAGAGAGAGAGAGGACAGGGTGATAACAGGCCTGGAGAGATAGAGGACAGGGTGATAACAGACCTGAGAGAGAGAGAGAGGACAGGGTGATAACAGGCCTGGAGAGATAGAGAGAGGACAGGGTGACAACAGGCCTGGAGAGATAGAGGACAGGGTGATAACAGGCCTGGAGAGAGAGAGAGAGGACAGGGTGATAACAGGCCTGGAGAGAGAGAGGACAGGGGGATAACAGACCTGAGAGAGAGAGAGAGAGAGAGAGAGGACAGGGTGATAACAGACCTGAAGAGAGAGAGAGAGGACAGGGTGATAACAGACCTGGAGAGAAAGGACAGGGTGATAACAGACCTGGAGAGAGAGAGAGAGGACAGGGTGATAACAAGGTTAATGTCGTCTTAAAGAGATATTTGCATTCACCTGTTTAGGACTTTATTTTTGAAAGGTGACACCTCCTGTGCATCCTAAATGGTACCCTATATTGTGCACTACTTATGACCAGAGTCTGTGGCCCAAGTAGTGCACTATATAGGGAATAGGGTGCCTTTTGAAATCCTGATTGGTCGATTACCTAATAGCCATCTATAGAACTGTAAGAACTACCCCGTAGAACCGAGGAACCCGTAGAACACGCAGAACAGAGAACAATGTTAATAACAGATAAAAAGGCATGTTTTACCTGTTTCAATTTTGCATTAAAAAAACAACTAAAAAAACTAAAAACATTATTTTTCCTCTTGATTTTCTCCTTTTTTTAAAATTGATCTGTTGCTGCTCTATTATTAACTGGGATTCATTCATTATTCAACTTAATGCATTTTCTAATGATTACGAGGACGAGGTGTGCTTCCCGACATGGTACCCTATTCCTTATATCGTGGACTATAGAGGGCCCTGGTCAACAGTAGACTGGAGGGCCCTGGTCAACAGTAGTGGACTGAGGGCCCTGGTCAACAGTAGTGGACTGACTATAGAGGGCCCTGGTCAACAGTAGTGGACTGACTATAGAGGGCCCTGGTCAACAGTAGTGGACTATAGAGGACCCTGGTCAACAGTAGTGGACTATAGAGGGCCCTGGTCAACAGTAGTGGACTTTAGAGGGCCCTGGTCAACAGTAGTGGACTGACTATAGAGGGCCCTGGTCAACAGTAGTGGACTGACTATAGAGGGCCCTGGTCAACAGTAGTGGACTATAGAGGACCCTGGTCAACAGTAGTGGACTATAGAGGGCCCTGGTCAACAGTAGTGGACTTTAGAGGGCCCTGGTCAACAGTAGTGGACTGACTATAGAGGGCCCTGGTCAACAGTAGTGGACTGACTATAGAGGGCCCTGGTCAACAGTAGTGGACTATAGAGGACCCTGGTCAACAGTAGTGGACTATAGACTATAGAGGGCCCTGGTCAACAGTAGTGGACTATAGAGGGCCCTGGTCAACAGTAATGGACTATAGAGGGCCCTGGTCAACAGTAGTTCACTATAGAGGGCCCTGGTCAACAGTAGTGGACTGACTATAGAGGTCCCTGGTCAACAGTAGTGGACTGACTATAGAGGACCCTGGTCAACAGTAGTGGACTATAGAGGGCCCTGGTCAACAGTAATGGACTATAGAGGGCCCTGGTCAACAGTAGTGGACTGACTATAGAGGGCCCTGGTCAACAGTAGTGGACTGACTATAGAGGACCCTGGTCAACAGTAGTGGACTGACTATAGAGGGCCCTGGTCAACAGTAGTGGACTATAGAGGGCCCTGGTCAACAGTAGTGGACTATAGAGGACCCTGGTCAGCAGTAGTGGACTATAGAGGACCCTGGTCAGCAGTAGTGGACTATAGAGGGCCCTGGTCAGCAGTAGTGGACTGACTATAGAGGGCCCTGGTCAACAGTAGTGGACTTTAGAGGGCCCTGGTCAACAGTAGAGGACTGACTATAGAGGGCCCTGGTCAACAGTAGTGGACTGACTATAGAGGGCCCTGGTCAACAGTAGTGGACTATAGAGGACCCTGGTCAACAGTAGTGGACTGACTATAGAGGGCCCTGGTCAACAGTAATGGACTGACTATAGAGGGCCCTGGTCAACAGTAGTGGACTGTAGAGGGCCCTGGTCAACAGTAGTGGACTATAGAGGACCCTGGTCAACAGTAGTGGACTATAGAGGGCCCTGGTCAACAGTAGTGGACTGACTATAGAGGACCCTGGTCAACAGTAGTGGACTGACTATAGAGGGCCCTGGTCAACAGTAGTGGACTGACTATAGAGGGCCCTGGTCAACAGTAGTGGACTGACTATAGAGGGCCCTGGTCAACAGTAGTGGACTATAGAGAGGCCCTGGTCAACAGTAGTGGACTATAGAGGGCCCTGGTCAACAGTAGTGGACTATAGAGGACCCTGGTCAACAGTAGTGGACTATAGAGGGCCCTGGTCAACAGTAGTGGACTGACTATAGAGGACCCTGGTCAACAGTAGTGGACTATAGAGGGCCCTGGTCAACAGTAGTGGACTGACTATAGAGGACCCTGGTCAACAGTAGTGGACTGACTATAGAGGGCCCTGGTCAACAGTAGTGGACTGACTATAGAGGGCCCTGGTCAACAGTAGTGGACTGACTATAGAGGGCCCTGGTCAACAGTAGTGGACTATAGAGGGCCCTGGTCAACAGTAGTGGACTATAGAGGACCCTGGCCAACAGTAGTGGACTATAGAGGACCCTGGTCAACAGTAGTGGACTATAGAGGGCCCTGGTCAACAGTTGTGGACTATAGAGGGCCCTGGTCAACAGTAGTGGACTGACTATAGAGGGCCCTGGTCAACAGTAGTGGACTATAGAGGGCCCTGGTCAACAGTAGTGGACTATAGAGGGCCCTGGTCAACAGTAGTGGACTTTAGAGGGCCCTGGTCAATAGTAGTTCATTATAGAGGGCCCTGGTCAACAGTAGTGGACTGTAGAGGGCCCTGGTCAACAGTAGTGGACTTTAGAGGGCCCTGGTCAACAGTAGTGGACTGACTATAGAGGACCCTGGTCAACAGTAGTGGACTATAGAGGGCCCTGGTCAACAGTAATTCACTATAGAGGGCCCTGGTCAACAGTAGTTCACTATAGAGGGCCCTGGTCAATAGTAGTTCACTATAGAGGGCCCTGGTCAACAGTAGTTCACTATAGAGGGCCCTGGTCAACAGTAGTTCACTATAGAGGGAAAAGGGTCCCATTTTAGTCACACAGAGTTGTTGTTACAGATCGTTTTGATGATGATGATGATGATGATGATGATGTGTGCAAAAGTTTGACATTGACATTAAAAGCTCCTTGAAACATTTTAAAAGTTGCATTTTTTAATTTGTACTCAGGTTCGGGATTCAATCCAAAGTGCGTTATAGAGCAGCACATTGCTTTTGACTTTTAATTTACACTTGAGCCAACAGGGGGGCGTGTTTATAGCCTAGTGGTTAGAGCGTTGGACTAGTAACCGAAAGGTTGCAAGTTCAAATCCCCGAGCTGACAAGGTACAAAATCTGTCTTACTGCCCCTGAACAGGCAATTAACCCACTGTTCCTAGGCCGTCATTGAAAATAAGAAGTTGTTTTTAACTGACTTGCCTAGTAAAATAAAGGTAAAATAAATAAAAATCACAGTGTTTACCATGAAGGCCATATCCTTGAACGTTGGGGAAAATGCCTTTTAAAGACTCATTGTAGTATGTCCAGTACTCTGCTCTATAATTGCCTCAGATTGAGTCGTGGCCTTGGGCATGACATTTAAAACATGATAATATCTGGTACATTGATGTTTTTGGTTTGAAAGTGCTAAACCTAGCAAGACAAAGGAGTGATTGTGGACTACAGGAAAAAGAGGACCGTGGAGTCAACCTGCTGTGGAGTGTCCACATCACCAACAAACTAACATGGTCCAAGCACACAGTCCAAGCTCACAGTCGTGAGAGTTATTCTCATCGGCAGACTCAACAGCCTTGGTTTCTCTAATGATTGCCTCTCCTGGTTTGCTAAGTACTTCTCTGATACAGTTCAGTGTGTCACATCGGAGGGCTTGCTGTCCGGGCCTCTCTCTGGCAGTCTCTATGGGGTTAAATTCTCGAGCCGACACAATTCTCTGTAGATACTGTATCAATGATGTCGCTCTTGCTGCTGGTGATTCTCTGATCCACCTCTACGCAGACGACACCATTCTGTATACATCTGACCCTTCTTTGGACACTGTGCTAACAAACCTCCAAATGAGCTTCAATGCCATACAACTCTCTTTCTGTGGCCTCCAACTGCTCTTAATCGCAAGTAAAACTAAATGCTCTTCAACCGATAGCTGCCTGCTCCCGCCTGCCCACCCAGCATCACTACTCTGGACGGTTCTGACTTAGAATATGTGAACAACTATAAATACCTAAGTGTCTGGTTAGACTGTAAACTCTCCTTCCAGACTCACATTAAGCATCTTCAATCCAAAGTTAAATCTAGAATCTGCTTCCTATTTCGCAACCAAGCCTCCTTCACTCATGCTGCCAAACATACCCTCGTAAAACTGACTATCCTGTCAACCCTTGACTTAGGCGATGTCATTTACAAAATTGCCTCCAATATTCTACTCAGCAAATTGGATGCAGTCAGTACCATCCGTTCTGTCACCAAAGCCCCATATACTACCCACCACTGCGACCTGTATGCTCTCGTTGGCTGGCCCTCGCTACATATTCGTCGCCAAACCCACTGGCTCCAGGTCATCTATAAGTCTTTGCTAGTTAAAGCTCCGCCTTATCTCAGCTCATTGGTCACCATAGCAACACCCACCCATAGCACGCGCTCCAGCAGGTATACTTCACTGGTCACCATAGCAACACCCACCCATAGCACGCGCTCCAGCAGGTATACTTCACTGGTCACCATAGCAACACCCACCCATAGCACGTGCTCCAGCAGGTATACTTCACTGGTCACCATAGCAACACCCACCCATAGCACGCGCTCCAGCAGGTATACTTCACTGGTCACCATAGCAACACCCACCCATAGCACGTGCTCCAGCAGGTATACTTCACTGGTCACCATAGCAACACCCACCCATAGCACGTGCTCCAGCAGGTATACTTCACTGGTCACCATAGCAACACCCACCCATAGCACGCGCTCCAGCAGGTATACTTCACTGGTCACCATAGCAACACCCACCCATAGCACGTGCTCCAGCAGGTATACTTCACTGGTCACCATAGCAACACCCACCCATAGCACGTGCTCCAGCAGGTATACTTCACTGGTCACCATAGCAACACCCACCCATAGCACGCGCTCCAGCAGGTATACTTCACTGGTCACCATAGCAACACCCACCCATAGCACGCGCTCCAGCAGGTATACTTCACTGGTCACCATAGCAACACCCACCCATAGCACGCGCTCCAGCAGGTATACTTCACTGGTCACCATAGCAACACCCACCCATAGCACGCGCTCCAGCAGGTATACTTCACTGGTCACCATAGCAACACCCACCCATAGCACGCGCTCCAGCAGGTATACTTCACTGGTCACCATAGCAACACCCACCCATAGCACGTGCTCCAGCAGGTATACTTCACTGGTCACCATAGCAACACCCACCCATAGCACGCGCTCCAGCAGGTATACTTCACTGGTCACCTCCAAAGCCAAACCATTAAGGAGAGAGATTATATTCTAGAGAAGTCAACTGGGATCTACAAAAAGGATCTATAAAATAAAGAGGACTAGATGATCTAAAAAAGCGAACTAGACAACCAAGACTAGACCAAACTAGACGACCAAGAGTAGGCCAAACTAGACAACCAAGACTAGACCAAACTAGACGACCAAGAGTAGGCCAAACTAGACAACCAAGACTGGACCAAACTAGACAACCAAGACTAGACCAAACTAGATGACCAAGAGTAGGCCAAACTAGACAACCAAGACTAGACCATACTAGACAACCAAGACTAGACCAAACTAGACGACCAAGAGTAGGCCAAACTAGACAACCAAGACTGGACCAAACTAGACAACCAAGACTAGACCAAACTAGACAACCAAGACTAGACCAAACTAGACAACCAAGACTAGACCAAACTAGATGACCAGGAGTAGGCCAAACTAGACAACCAAGACTAGACCAAACTAGACAACCAAGACTAGACCAAACTAGACAACCAAGAGTAGGCCAAACTAGACAACCAAGACTAGACCATACTAGACAACCAAGAGTAGGCCAAACTAGACAACCAAGACTAGACCAAACTAGACAACCAAGACTAGACCATACTAGACAACCAAGACTAGACCAAACTAGACAACCAAGAGTAGGCCAAACTAGACAACCAAGACTAGACCAAACTAGACAACCAAGAGTAGGCCAAACTAGACAACCAAGACTAGACCAAACTAGACAACCGAGACTAGGCCAAACTAGACGACCAAGAGTAGGCCAAACTAGATAACCAAGACTAGACGACCAAGAGTAGGCCAAACTAGACGACCAAGACTAGACCAAACTAGACGACCAAGAGTAGGCCAAACTAGACAACTAAGACTAGACCAAACTAGATGACCAAGACTAGAACAAATTAGTCGATCTAGCATAGACAACTAGACAAATGGCACCCTATCTCCTATATATTGCACTGCTTTTGAACAGAGCCCTATGGGATAGAACAGATAAAAGCCTGAGGAGTTGAGAAAGTAGTAAAGTATAGAGGGAATAGGGTGGCATTTGGGAGGGAGTCAAAATGAGCTGAGGTGGACCCTGTTTATCTGGATCACCGACGACACCTAGTGGCCAACAACCAACATTACAACTCAAAAGGTATACAATGGATTAACATACAGTAATACTGGACATGAACAGCACATATATGCAATTGTACTTGTACAGTACATTCAATTAATTAATGCTACCTCTATAATAACCACGAGAAGTTGTATCCATTACATCATCTCATCAAACGGGGGATTTCATACAACAAACGACAACAAATCTTTATACATGTATGTTGATGGCAAAGAATGGTTAGGTTTCTATTCAATACCATGGAATGGTTAGGTTTCTATTCAATATCATGGAATGGTTAGGTTTCTATTCAATACCATGGAATGGTTAGGTTTCTATTCAATATCATGGAATGGTTAGGTTTCTATTCAATATCATAGAATGGTTAGGTTTCTATTCAATACTATAGAATGGATAGTGTTCTATTCAATACTATAGAATGGATAGTGTTCTATTCAATACCATAGAATGGATAGTGTTCTATTCAATACTATAGAATGGATAGTGTTCTATTCAATACCATAGAATGGATAGTGTTCTATTCAATACTATAGAATGGATAGTGTTCTATTCAATACCATAGAATGGATAGTGTTCTATTCAATACCATAGAATGGATAGTGTTCTATTCAATACTATAGAATGGATAGTGTTCTATTCAATACCATAGAATGGATAGTGTTCTATTCAATATCATGGAATGGTTAGGTTTCTATTCAATACCATGGAATGGATAGTGTTCTATTCAATACTATAGAATGGATAGTGTTCTATTCAATACCATAGAATGGTTAGGTTTCTATTCAATACTATAGAATGGATAGTGTTCTATTCAATACCATAGAATGGATAGTGTTCTATTCAATACTATAGAATGGATAGTGTTCTATTCAATACCATAGAATGGATAGTGTTCTATTCAATACCATAGAATGGATAGTGTTCTATTCAGTGTTCTATTCAATACTATAGAATGGATAGTGTTCTATTCAATACCATAGAATGGATAGTGTTCTATTCAATACTATAGAATGGATAGTGTTCTATTCAATACTATAGAATGGATAGTGTTCTATTCAATACCATAGAATGGATAGTGTTCTATTCAATACTATAGAATGGATAGTGTTCTATTCAGTGTTCTATTCAATACCATAGAATGGATAGTGTTCTATTCAATACCATAGAATGGATAGTGTTCTATTCAATACCATAGAATGGATAGTGTTCTATTCAATACCATAGAATGGATAGTGTTCTATTCAATACCATAGAATGGATAGTGTTCTATTCAATACCATAGAATGGATAGTGTTCTATTCAATACTATAGAATGGATAGTGTTCTATTCAATACCATAGAATGGATAGTGTTCTATTCAATACCATAGAATGGATAGTGTTCTATTCAATACCATAGAATGGATAGTGTTCTATTCAATACTATAGAATGGATAGTGTTCTATTCAATACTATAGAATGGATAGTGTTCTATTCAATACCATAGAATGGATAGTGTTCTATTCAATACTATAGAATGGATAGTGTTCTATTCAATACTATAGAATGGATAGTGTTCTATTCAATACCATAGAATGGATAGTGTTCTATTCAATACTATAGAATGGATAGTGTTCTATTCAATACCATAGAATGGATAGTGTTCTATTCAATACCATAGAATGGATAGTGTTCTATTCAATACTATAGAATGGATAGTGTTCTATTCAATACCATAGAATGGTTAGTGTTCTATTCAATACTATAGAATGGATAGTGTTCTATTCAATATCATAGAATGGATAGTGTTCTATTCAATACTATAGAATGGATAGTGTTCTATTCAATACCATAGAATGGATAGTGTTCTATTCAATACCATAGAATGGTTAGGTTTCTATTCAATACTATAGAATGGATAGTGTTCTATTCAATACCATAGAATGGATAGTGTTCTATTCAATACCATAGAATGGATAGTGTTCTATTCAATACTATAGAATGGATAGTGTTCTATTCAATACCATAGAATGGTTAGTGTTCTATTCAATATCATGGAATGGTTAGGTTTCTATTCAATACTATAGAATGGATAGTGTTCTATTCAATACCATAGAATGGTTAGGTTTCTATTCAATACTATAGAATGGATAGTGTTCTATTCAATACCATAGAATGGATAGTGTTCTATTCAATACTATAGAATGGATAGTGTTCTATTCAATACTATAGAATGGATAGTGTTCTATTCAATACCATAGAATGGATAGTGTTCTATTCAATACCATAGAATGGATAGTGTTCTATTCAATACCATAGAATGGATAGTGTTCTATTCAATACCATAGAATGGATAGTGTTCTATTCAATACCACAGAATGGATAGTGTTCTATTCAATACTATAGAATGGTTAGTGTTTCTATTCAATATCATAGAATGGATAGTGTTCTATTCAATATCATAGAATGGTTAGGTTTCTATTCAATACTATAGAATGGATAGTGTTCTATTCAATATCATAGAATGGATAGTTTCTATTCAATATCATAGAATGGATAGTGTTTCTATTCAATATCATAGAATGGATAGTGTTTCTATTCAATATCATAGAATGGATAGGTTTCTATTCAATATCATGGAATGGATAGTGTTTCTATTCAATATCATAGAATGGATAGTTTTCTATTCAATACCATAGAATGGATAGTGTTCTATTCAATACTATAGAATGGATAGTGTTCTATTCAATACTATAGAATGGATAGTGTTCTATTCAATACCATAGAATGGATAGTGTTCTATTCAATACCATAGAATGGATAGTGTTCTATTCAATACTATAGAATGGATAGTGTTCTATTCAATACCATAGAATGGATAGTGTTCTATTCAATACCATAGAATGGATAGTGTTCTATTCAATACTATAGAATGGATAGTGTTCTATTCAATACTATAGAATGGATAGTGTTCTATTCAATACCATAGAATGGATAGTGTTCTATTCAATACCATAGAATGGATAGTGTTCTATTCAATACCATAGAATGGATAGTGTTCTATTCAATACCATAGAATGGATAGTGTTCTATTCAATACCATAGAATGGATAGTGTTCTATTCAATACCATAGAATGGATAGTGTTCTATTCAATACTATAGAATGGATAGTGTTCTATTCAATACCATAGAATGGATAGTGTTCTATTCAATACCATAGAATGGATAGTGTTCTATTCAATACTATAGAATGGATAGTGTTCTATTCAGTGTTCTATTCAATACCATAGAATGGATAGTGTTCTATTCAATACTATAGAATGGATAGTGTTCTATTCAATACTATAGAATGGATAGTGTTCTATTCAATACTATAGAATGGATAGTGTTCTATTCAATACTATAGAATGGATAGTGTTCTATTCAATACTATAGAATGGATAGTGTTCTATTCAATACTATAGAATGGATAGTGTTCTATTCAGTGTTCTATTCAATACTATAGAATGGATAGTGTTCTATTCAGTGTTCTATTCAATACTATAGAATGGATAGTGTTCTATTCAATACCATAGAATGGATAGTGTTCTATTCAGTGTTCTATTCAATACCATAGAATGGATAGTGTTCTATTCAGTGTTCTATTCAATACCATAGAATGGATAGTGTTCTATTCAATACTATAGAATGGATAGTGTTCTATTCAATACCATAGAATGGATAGTGTTCTATTCAATACTATAGAATGGATAGTGTTCTATTCAATACTATAGAATGGATAGTGTTCTATTCAATACTATAGAATGGATAGTGTTCTATTCAATACTATAGAATGGATAGTGTTCTATTCAGTGTTCTATTCAATACTATAGAATGGATAGTGTTCTATTCAATACCATAGAATGGATAGTGTTCTATTCAATACTATAGA
>NW_024609175.1:110000-117600 GCF_018296145.1 Oncorhynchus tshawytscha
AATTAGGCAATGCTACCAAACACTAATTAGGCAATGCTACCAAACACTAATTAGGAAATGCTACCAAACACTAATTAGGAAATGCTACCAAACACTAATTAGGAAATGCTACCAAACACTAATTAGGAAATGCTACCAAACACTAATTAGGAAATATTTATATAATCAGGGTGGTGTATATCATCAGGGTGGTGTATTTATCACCAGGGTGGTGTATACATCATCAGGGTGGTGTATATATCATCAGGGTGGTGTATATATCATCAGGGTGGTGTATATATCATCAGGGTGGTGTATATATAATCATGGTGGTGTAGATATCATCAGCGTGGTATATATATCACCAGGGTGTGTAATATATATAATCAGGGTGGTGTATATATCATCAGGGTGGTGTATATATCATCAGGGTGGTGTATATATCATCAGGGTGGTGTATATATAATCAGGGTGGTGTATAATCATCAGGGTGGTGTATATATAATCATGGTGGTGTATATATCACCAGGGTGGTGTATATATCATCAGGGTGGTGTATATATCATCAGGGTGGTGTATATATCATCATGGTGGTGTATATATCACCAGGTTTTCTAGTTTCCAGTCTCTCAGACCTGGTAGACAGGATGTGTCTGTAGGTAATGGGTCTAGTTGGGTCTAGTTTCCAGTCTCTCAGACCTGGCAGACAGGAGACAGGATGTGTCTGTAGGTAATGGGTCTAGTTGGGTCTTATTTCCAGTCTCTCAGACCTGGCAGACAGGAGACAGGATGTGTCTGTAGGTAATGGGTCTAGTTGGGTCTAGTTTCCAGTCTCTCAGACCTGGCAGACAGGAGACAGGATGTGTCTGTAGGTAATGGGGTGGGTCTAGTTTCCAGTCTCAGACCTGGTAGACAGGATGTGTCTGTAGGTAATGGGTTGGGTCTAGTTTCCAGTCTCAGACCTGGTAGACAGGATGCGTCTGTAGGTAATGGGTTGGGTCTAGTTTCCAGTCTCTCTGACCTGGTAGACAGGATGTGTCTGTAGGTAATGAGTTGGGTCTAGTTTCCAGTCTCTCAGACCTGGTAGACAGGATGTGTCTGTAGGTAATGGGTCTAGTTGGGTCTAGTTTCCAGTCTCTCAGACCTGGCAGACGGGAGACAGGATGTGTCTGTAGGTAATGGGTTGGGTCTAGTTTCCAGTCTCTCTGACCTGGCAGACAGGAGACAGGATGTGTCTGTAGGTAATGGGTCTAGTTGGGTCTAGTTTCCAGTCTCTCTGACCTGGCAGACAGGAGACAGGATGTGTCTGTAGGTAATGGGTCTAGTTGGGTCTAGTTTCCAGTCTCTCTGACCTGGCAGACAGGAGACAGGATGTGTCTGTAGGTAATGGGTTGGGTCTAGTTTCCAGTCTCTCTGACCTGGCAGACAGGAGACAGGATGTGTCTGTAGGTAATGGGTTGGGTCTAGTTTCCTGTCTCTCAGACCTGGTAGACAGGAGACAGGATGTGTCTGTAGGTAACAGGTTGGGTCTAGTTTCCTGTCTCTCAGACCTGGTAGACAGGAGACAGGATGTGTCTGTAGGTAATGGGTTGGGTCTAGTTTCCTGTCTCTCAGACCTGGTAGACAGGAGACAGGATGTGTCTGTAGGTAACAGGTTGGGTCTAGTTTCCAGTCTCTCAGACCTGGTAGACAGGAGACAGGATGTGTCTGTAGGTAATGGGTTGGGTCAGTTTCCTTTGTCTCTGAGACCTGGTAGACAGGAGCAGGATGTGTCTGTAGGTCATGGGTTGAGGTCTAGTTTCCAGTCTCTCTGACCTGGCAGACAGGAAAGAGCAAATATCTTATTTATATAGGTATTCAAAGTTTTGCATGAGACCCCAAATTGAGCTCAGATGCATCCTGTTTGAGACCATTGATCATCCTGGGAGATGTTTCAACAACTTGATTGAAGTCCCCAAGAACACTGTGGGCTCCATCATTCTTAAATTGATTGGACATGATTTGGAAAGGCACACTCCTGTCTATATGGTGCCCAGCCAAACAGTGCATGTCAGAGCAAAAACCAAGCCATGAGGTCAAAGAATTGTCCGCATAGAGCTCTGAGACAGGATTGTTTCAGAGGCACAGATAGGAGGGGAAAGGTAAAAAAAGGTCTGTAGCATTGAAGGTCCCCAAGAACACAGTGGGCTCCATCTTTCTTAAATGGAAGAAGTTTGGAACTTCCACCAAGACTCCTCCTAGAGCTGGCTGCCCAGCCAAACACTGCAGTGGCTTCGGGACAAGTCTCTGAATGTCCTTGAGTGGCCGAGACACAGCCCAGACTTGAACCTGATCGAAGATCTCAGAGACCTAAAAATAGCTGTGCAGCTACGCTCCCCATGCAACCTGACAGCGCTTGAGAGGATCTGCAGAGAAGAATGGGAGAAACTCTCCAAATACAGATGTGCCAAGCTTATAGCGTCATGCCCAAGAAGACTTGAGGTTGTAATCGTTGCCAAAGGTGCTTCAACAAAGCACTGAGTAAACGGTCTGAATACTTACGTAAATGTCATATTTAAAAAATAAAAAAAATTATGCATTTGCAAAGTATTCTGAAAACTTGTTTTTGCTTTGTCATTATGGGGTATTGTGATGTCATTATGGGGTATTGTGATGTCATTATGGGGTATTGTGATGTCATTGTGGGGTATTGTGATGTCATTATGGGGTATTGTGATATCATTATGGGGTATTGTGATGTCATTATGGGGTATTGTGATGTCATTATGGGGTATTGTGTGTTGAGGGGAAAACACTATTTAATCCATTTTAGAATAAGGCTGTAACATAAAAAAATGTGGAAGTCAAGGGTCTCAATACTTTCCGAATGCACTGAACACCTGATTCCACGAATCACAGGTTTGATGATGAATTTGATTAGTGTAATCCGATGTCTAAATTTTTTTTAAAAAGACTCTTTTTATCACCAGGACCAGGATAAATACACTGGTATAGCCAGGGGACAACCAGGACCAGGATAAATACACTGGTATAGACAGGGGACAACCAGGATAAATACACTGGTATAGACAGGGGACAACCAGGACCAGGATAAAATACACTGGTATAGACAGGGGACAACCAGGATAAATACGCTGGTATAGACAGGGGACAACCAAGACCAGGATAAATACACTGGTATAGACAGGGGACAACCAAGACCAGGATAAATACACTGGTATAGACAGGGGACAACCAGGACCAGGTTAAATACACTGGTATAGACAGGGGACAACCAGGACCAGGATAAATACACTGGTATAGACAGGGGACAACCAGGACCAGGATAAATACATTGGTATAGACAGGGGACAACCAGGACCAGGATAAATACACTGGTATAGACAGGGGACAACAAGGACCAGGATAAATACACTGGTATAGACAGGGGACAACCAGGACCAGGATAAATACACTGGTATAGACAGGGGGACAACCAGGACCAGGATAAATACACTGGTATAGACAGGGGACAACCAGGACCAGGATAAAATACACTGGTATAGACAGGGGACAACCAGGACCAGGATAAAATACACTGGTATAGACAGGGGACAACCAGGATAAATACACTGGTATAGACAGGGGACAACCAGGATAAATACACTGGTATAGACAGGGGACAACCAGGATAAATACACTGGTATAGACAGGGGACAACCAGGACCAGGATAAATACACTGGTACAGACAGGGGACAACCAGGATAAATACACTGGTATAGACAGGGGACAACCAGGACCAGGATAAAATACACTGGTATAGACAGGGGACAACCAAGGACCAGGATAAATACACTGGTATAGACAGGGGACAACCAGGACCAGGATAAATACACTGGTATAGACAGGGGACAACCAGGACCAGGATAAATACACTGGTATAGACAGGGGACAACCAGACCAGGATAAATACACTGGTATAGACAGGGGACAACCAGGACCAGGATAAAATACACTGGTATAGACAGGGGACAACCAGGATAAATACACTGGATAAATACACTGGATAGGGGACAACCAGGATAAATACACTGGTATAGACAGGGGACAACCAGGATAAAATACACTGGTATAAAGACATAGACAGGGGACAACCAGGACCAGGATAAATACACTGGTATAGACAGGGGAAAACCAGGATAAATACACTGGTATAGACAGGGGACAACCAGAATAAATACACTGGTATAGACAGGGGACAACCAGAATAAATACACTGGTATAGACAGGGGACAACCACGATAAATACACTGGTATAGACAGGGGACAACCAGGATAAATACACTGGTATAGACAGGGGACAACCAGGATAAATACACTGGTATAGACAGGGGACAACCAGGACCAGGATAAATACACTGGTATAGACAGGGGACAACCAGGACCAGGATAAAATACACTGGTATAGACAGGGGACAACCAGGATAAATACACTGGTATAGACAGGGACAACCAGGATAAATACACTGGTAAAGACAGGGGACAACCAGGATAAATACGCTGGTATAGACAGGGGACAACCAGGATAAATACACTGGTATAGACAGGGGACAACCAGGATAAATACACTGGTAAAGACAGGGGACAACCAGGATAAATACGCTGGTATAGACAGGGGACAACCAGGATAAATACACTGGTATAGACAGGGGACAACCAGGATAAATACACTGGTATAGACAGGGGACAACCAGGACCAGGATAAAATACACTGGTATAGACAGGGGACAACCAGGATAAATACGCTGGTATAGACAGGGGACAACCAGAATAAATACGCTGGTATAGACAGGGGACAACCAGGACCAGGATTAAAATACACTGGTATAGACAGGGGACAACCAGGATAAATACACTGGTATAGACAGGGGACAACCAGGACCAGGATAAAATACACTGGCATGTCCACCAGAGTTGTTGAATGTTCATTTCTCTACCATAAGCCAACTCCAATGTTGTTTTAGAGAATTTGGCAGTACGTCTAACCGGCCTCACAACCACAGACCACGTGTAACCACGCCAACCCAGGACCTCCACATCCGGCTTCTTCACCTGTGGGATCGTCTGAGACCAGCCACCTGAACAGCTGATGAAACTGAGGTGTATTTCTGTCTGCAATAAATCCATTTGGTGGGGAAAAACTAGTTATGTTTGTCTGGGCCTGACTCTGCAGGCCCACCATTCTGTTTGTCTGGGCCTGGGAGGGCATAGTCTCACCTACTTGGGAGACAGGCCCACCCATGGCTGTGCCCCTGCCCAGTTATGAGAAATCCATAAATTAGGGACTAATGAATTTATTTAAATTGACTGATTTCCTCACATAAACTGTAACTCAATAAAATCATATGTTGAGTTTTTACTTTTGTTCAGAGTAGAATATGTGCTGATCTAGGATCTGTCCATTTCATCTTATTCATCATGGTCTATAAACGACTAAACTGATCCTAGATCAGTACTCCCACTCTGAGTGGCTTTGTGGACAAGGGCCCAGGACTAAGATACACAGGTGGTGAAAGGTGACAACAGGGCCATCTGTACATGCAGTACCCAGGTCATACCACCAGGGGGAGCCAGACAGTTGTTTTCAATGGAAGTGTGAACATTGACTATATGGTTTTCATCTTCCAACATCATTCTATTATAATTACAGAATACACCAGAGTTGTACAATCACAACATCTCTCTTTCTCGCCCTCTCCCTTAATGCATTTTCACATAGGCCCTTTCTCAATCTGATTCTATAATGTTTACATACCCTACATTACTCATCTCATATGTATATACTGTACTCGATACCATCTACTGCATCTTGCCTATGCCGCTCTGTACCATCACTCATTCATATATCTTTATGTACATATTCTTTATCCCTTTACACTTGTGTGTATAACGTAGTAGTTTTGGAATTGTTAGTTAGATTACTTGTTGGTTATTACTGCATTGTCGGAACTAGAAGCACAAGCATTTCGCTACACTCGCATTAACATCTGCTAACCATGTGTATGTGACAAATAAAATTTGATTTGATTTGATTTAATTTACTTGTGTCCTCTCCCCCTGTCCCTCTCCCCCTGTCCTCTCCCCCTGTCCTCTCCCCTGTCCTCTCCCCCGTGTCCTCTCCTCGCCTCCTTTTGAAAACGTCACGGGAGAAGCAAGGAGAGAGAACACGTGGAAACGAGCTTGTAAGAATGGAGACTGTCTAGAGTAGTCTCTCCTAACGTCCTGAGAGTTGGTCTCTAGAGTAGTCTCTCCTAATGTCCTGAGAGTTGGTCTCTAGAGTAGTCTCTCCTAACGTCCTGAGAGTTGGTCTCTAGAGTAGTCTCTCCTAACGTCCTGAGAGTTGGTCTCTAGAGTAGTCTCTCCTAATGTCCTGAGAGTTGGTCTCTAGAGTAGTCTCTCCTAACGTCCTGAGAGTTGGTCTCTAGAGTAGTCTCTCCTAACGTCCTGAGAGTTGGTCTCTAGAGTAGTCTCTCCTAATGTCCTGAGAGTTGGTCTCTAGAGTAGTCTCTCCTAACGTCCTGAGAGTTGGTCTCTAGAGTAGTCTCTCCTAATGTCCTGAGAGTTGGTCTCTAGAGTAGTCTCTCCTAACGTCCTGAGAGTTGGTCTCTAGAGTAGTCTCTCCTAACGTCCTGAGAGTTGGTCTCTAGAGTAGTCTCTCCTAACGTCCTGAGAGTTGGTCTCTAGAGTAGTCTCTCCTAACGTCCTGAGAGTTGGTCTCTAGAGTAGTCTCTCCTAACGTCCTGAGAGTTGGTCTCTAGAGTAGTCTCTCCTAACATCCTGAGAGTTGATCTCTGGGGAGTCTCTCCTAACATCCTGAGAGTTGATCTCTAGAGTAGTCTCTCCTAACGTCCTGAGAGTTGATCTCTGGGGGGTCTCTCCTAACGTCCTGAGAGTTGATCTCTGGGGAGTCTCTCCTAAGGTCCTGAGAGTTGATCTCTGGAGAGTCCCTCCTAACGTCCTGAGAGTTGATCTCTAGAGTAGTCTCTCCTAACGTCCTGAGAGTTGGTCTCTGGAGTAGTCTCTCCTAACGTCCTGAGAGTTGGTCTCTGGAGTAGTCTCTCCTAACGTCCTGAGAGTTGGTCTCTAGAGTAGTCTCTCCTAACGTCCTGAGAGTTAATCTCTGGAGTAGTCTCTCCTAACGTCCTGAGAGTTAATCTCTAGAGTAGTCTCTCCTAACGTCCTGAGAGTTGGTCTCTAGAGTAGTCTCTCCTAACGTCCTGAGAGTTGATCTCTGGAGAGTCTCTCCTAACGTCCTGAGAGTTGGTCTCTGGAGTAGTCTCTCCTAATGTCCTGAGAGTTGATCTCCTAACTTCCTGAGAGTTGATCTCTAGAGTAGTCTCTCCTAACGTCCTGAGAGTTGGTCTCTGGAGTAGTCTCTCCTAACGTCCTGAGAGTTGATCTCTGGAGTAGTCTCTCCTAACGTCCTGAGAGATGATCTCTGGAGAGTCTCTCCTAATGTCCTGAGAGTTGATATCCGGAGTAGTCTCTCCTAACGTCCTGAGAGTTGATCTCTGGAGAGTCTCTCCTAACGTCCTGAGAGTTGATCTCTGGAGAGTCTCTCCTAACGTCCTGAGAGTTGAT